>NW_010233291.1:0-27467 GCF_000690775.1 Eurypyga helias
CCCCTGAGGAACGCCACTCGTCACTCATTTTACCACACTTAAGAAAGTTTTGACCTTTAAAATACGCAGAAATGAACAGAAATTCATACAATATGCTCCATTTATTAGGAAACAGAGAACGCTTCAGGAAAAAAAAATGGAAGAAACTGATAGTCCAGTTCCAACTCAAACTGGCCTGCAACAACCATAGCTGCAATGCAAACCGTAACTCGGGCCTACAGATTTCCTCACTAATCAGACCAGGATTCAGCACTGACTATATGACATATGTCTAAACATTAACACTTCAGCAGCTTAGATTCCACTTTGTTCACTGTCTTTGCTTACTTAGTCACATCATAAGAGTACCTGCAACATCACATGCTTCGTGTCACAATAAAAATTTTAACCTTATGTGCATAAATCACATAAATGTTATTTTTGTCCCTTACCTGCCAAAATTCTTAGTAAAGTCACAGAAGCACATAACCAGAAATATCAACATACTGTGTCAGATTCAGCACTCAGTGGTATAGGGCTTGCCAACAGGCAGTATTATCCCCCAAGCTGTCAGGGTAATATTGTTATCTTGCTGATTACGAAACCCAAGTTCCTCTGTCGTATAACATTCAATATTTCAGAGCTCTAGTATCTACCTAAAGACTTCCCTAAAATACTGGCTTTGGAATATAGGTTACTTTTTACAAGCCTAGCATTTAATTCTGTAGCCAAAGAACTAAAAGCTCAATGATACATTAGACAACATATTCACTGTGCATTGTTCTGTTGACAGGACTGTACATTATCTGAAAACAATGAACATATCAGTACCATAAACTTGAATAAAAGAGCTGAAGGAGGAAAAATGCTGAAATGTGGGTTTGACCTCTCCTAGGATCACATGGCTAGAGTTGTAACAGATGGAAACAAAAATAATTGCATTTTGAGGCCAGGAAATAACAATGCTACCCACAAAATGGATGGTTAGTCACAAGATAATAACAAAATAATTCATATTGTTCTCAAAGTTCATCTACAAACTCAAAACCAAGAGGACAAAGAAATATCAATAAAACCAACCTTCAAAATATAAGAAGGAAAACTTCAGCGCTTCTGCTGTAGCTCTGGATACAGCATCCATTTGCAGTATATTCCTAGTATTTAGGGGTATGATTAAGATTTGCATTTATAGACTCAATCCAAGGCTCATTTAAGTCAATAAGACTTTTTTCTTCATAGCACTCTAGGGCTTTTGCCCTAGGTTAAGGAAGATATTTTTTGGATAGCTAAATGCCTTCTACAACAGCAAGACGTGATAAAGACTTATTACGGTGCAGAGAGTGTGAAAGTGTGTGTATTTGCCTGTTACACAAGATGAGTTACTATTGTCCCTACCCTGCAAGCCATGAAGCAGCACAGGATCTTTATATATGAGGTACTGTCAACAAATGCAAATAAAATCTGCCGATCTACACTGTGGTTCGTGTCATCTGTATGAAACACCTTCTCTCGAGTAAACATATTACCTTGCCATAAGGTAGACTGCAACCATACTATCTCTCCCTGTGTCTTTGTACACGTACATAGAGAAATGAAAGGGAGCTAAGCAAGAAATAATTAGTACTTCACAGCAGTATCACTTAAGAATAGTGGGAAACAATACTCTTAAAAGCAGCATGATTCAGGAACCATGTAAGTCAATACAAAAAAATCCAATTGACATGAAAAGGTCAAAAGCCATTGGACTTGCTCTGAACTGTCAGAAAATAGCATATTGAATTGAAGCCACAGGAGAGCACTGACAGGCAAAACTTAGTGCTCTCAGATCTAATTTGGCCAGGACATCAAGATTATCATTCCATCACTTAAAAAAACGGTCTAGTGCAGTTAAAAGCTAAAATTATGCTGCACTCAGTTGTTTATTTTTACGAGAATTACAGCCTCACCAGAACTTTACAGTATCTGTGTCCTTTCACTTCTCAGAATTCCTGGATTTTTTCTAAGCAAAGGAAGATAATGGTAAAAAACCACAACACTACAAACTATAGCCATTTTAATGAGCTTAAAATCGGATGTAGGTTTGATTTTAACCAGGTTTGAATAAACACTGCTAGGTTTGTTCTTAAAAACCTCAAGATGATTTCCCATAACATAAATAGCACAGATTAAAAAATCCCTAAACAAAGAGGCATGAAGATACCACAGCTGTGAAAGTTAATAGTGAGAAAAAGGCGATAGTTACAGAAACAAAATCCACAACTTTTCCGTGTGTATTCACAGAATCATAGAATCTTCTAGGCTGGAAAAGACTGTTGAGACCATCAAGTCCAATTGTTAACCCAACACTGCTAATACCATCACCAAACCACTTTCTTCAGCACCTCATCCACATGTCTCTTCAATAGTGTCAGGGATGGGGACTCAACCACCTCCCTCGGCACCCGGTTCCAATGCCTGATAATCCTTCTGGTAAAGAAATTTTTCCTAATATCCAATTCAAACCTTCCCTGGCACAATTTGAGGCTGTTTCCTCTTGTCCCATCACTTGTCACTTGGGAGAAGAGACCAACCCCCACCTCTCTGCACCCTCCTCTCAGGTAGCTGTAGAGAGCGATCAGGTCTGCCCTGAGCCCCCTCTTGTCCAAGCTGAACACCCCCAGCTCCGTCAGCTGCTCCTCACAGGACTTGTGCTCCAGACCCTTCCCCAGCTCTGTTGCCCTTCTCTGGACATGCTCCTCAATGTCTTTCTTGAAGTGAGGGGCCAAAAAATTTTTCTTAAAAGTGGGAAGCATACACAAAGAGCAGTTGTACCTTTTAATTTTATTAGCCTTCAAATGTGTTTCCTCATTTTGAAATAAAAGATGCAGGGCATATTAAAGGAAAATTACTGATTCAGAAAATCTGTCTCTTCATTGTATATGCAGCTTCCTAGAAAGGGAAACATCACTTTAATCCAATGAGACATTTAAGAAGGCTTTTATGATTTACATTAGATGCTTCTCCTCCTAGCAATTCTATAGCTACTGTAATTATTATATCAATAAATGTTAATGCTATCATCAAAAAACACACTCAAGTCCATCTAAAAGGCAATGTTGGGTTTTTTCGCATAACATCTGCCAATGTTTTTGTAGATAAGGTTGAGTTAATGTCACAGTGGAAAGGATATTATTATTATTATTATTATTATTATTACTATTTTAAAATTCTCAACATAAAAAAGTCAACTACAAATTTATTGCAAAGTAACATCCAAAAAAGAAAATAAGAATGGCTGAGAACTCTTCAGACATTCCCCAAAATGGAGCAAGATACACTTTTTTAGAGTGCTGCACTGGCCATCTGGACCTTTTCTACAGTGTTATAAAGAGCTTCACGTCTCACAATGTATCTGTATTTTATGGAATAGCTAGAGAAACTCAGAACATTCAGTTCATCGCTTATTTTTCAAGCCATTTCCAAAATATATTCAATATATCTTAGATTATAAGTTGGGGAAAAGGATAAAACGCTTCAAGAAAAGGCTTCTAGATATCTGGAACCTGAGTTCCCAGATGAGGAAAATACTACTCAGTGTGGATAGCTTCTGTACCATGGGCTAGAAGTCCTAATTGTGGGTTTTTCTGAGTGGTGAGCAGCAACCAGTAGATGTGGAACTGCTTGCTTGAGGATAATGTAGTGAAACATAGAGTCATTGAACAGCATCTTTCTCCTGCCAATCTTTAAGATTGTTGAGCAGGACATTGCCTTCCATACAAGACTATGTCTGCCTCAATTTTCATTTACTTTGCAATCCCTTTTCTGCTGGAATCCTTTGTCTGCTTAAACTTGCACTCTGAACCAGAGGACAATCAAAATAACCTTCCCACTTTCTCTTTAGCTCCTGAATCTCACTCTTGTCCCACTCGGCACCTCCATTCCCTTACTCAACTTAAAATTATGCCTTTATTTAAAATAATGCAAAAAACCCCAACCTTGTTTTGAAACCTGCTTTCATGCCAGGAGTATCACCAGAATTTATCTACTCCACTTTAACAGTAAAATTGAAAATACAGCTTTATCTTCCCATGATCTTCCATTTTGCTTTCAAATTTCAATTTTTTTCTTCTTTATTTTCTCCCTGGATTTCTTTTCAACCACGTACCGAAGCGCAATAAGGCACAGTCAGGATTGAAGAACCACTCAGACCTCCAAAGAAGGAAACAGATTTAGTAAACAGCACCAACTCCATATGCCAGAGACCCAGCAGTCTACAGCCTTGCCACAGCTTTGCCACTGACTTAATGTGTGAGCTGAGTCAAGTCACTCAATCTCTCGGTTTCCCAGTTGTCCTTTGGAACGCATTTTTTAACCCTAAAATAAAACCTGCTGCACATGTGCGATCATTTACAGGCTTTATGTTAACACATAGCTCTCTTAAACACTTACACAAATGCATGACAGCCCAGACTCCACTTATCAGGGAGGATAAAGAGCGCTCTACTGTGGAAATGGTGAGCTTGGCTTCTGATCACCCTACTGGTGTGTCAGAAACACCATCACTTAGCATTCGAATAAAAAAGGAAAAGGGAAATAAAGCCCTAAGGGAAGAATCTCTGCTGGTTTACGAGGTTTTATTTAAGTTACACATTCTCCACTCCCTCTCCCTCAAATCTAATCAGCGTGTCCTATATTTAAGATAGAAAATGTAATTTTAGTCAAACAATTTAAATTGGTGATATAGAACCTAGAGCTATCAGTTTTGTTGAAGCCCCAGGTGGATGGCACTTCAGCTCTATCAAATTCAGCTCCAGCAGTGAACACCAATTCTTTTAAGGTTATTTTGTATCTGTAATGTAACCCAAATCCATCAATTATATAAAAGTCCTTTGGGTTAAAAAGATGTAATAAATTGTCCTAGCTCTAAGAAGATGAGTTTGATGAACGTGTCAGTATCACTAGCACTTATAATCTGTGAATATTGTGACACATCCTGATACTCAGAACACGCTGCTAAAGCCTCAAGCTTTAGCAATAAATGCACAGTAACTACGGGACCTTTTGCTGGGTACTCCCAGCGAAGGCAAATGCTTAGTTCCCTCATTATGTTTGCTACTGTGCAACCCAAGCAAAAGCCTGATACCAGACTATGAGATTTGGGAAATAATGTACACATGTGTGGAGAAGACTGTACTTTCTTATAACTCATCACTGCAGGACACGGATGAATTTAAATCCAGCATCTTTACAATCTTGCAATGCATTCAAAGTGTTGTACTTTCCCCCCCCCCCTCCCAAAGCAGTCCAGGCAATAGTCAAGATCTTCAACATCATCCCTCCATGGCCTATTTAATAGCAAGGCAGAATTCAGACAGGAGGGATACTCTGGAGGATGAGAGATCTCTGACCAGGGAATCTGAGTATTAGAGCAGCTTGGCCAGAATTCTGAAAGGCTGGTCAGGAGGGTGATTTTTTTCTGTTACTTCTTCCTGAGGGGAAAAAAGAAATGAGGTCTCATCCTGCCCTACTGGCTTAGGCAGATACCAGATAAAGACCAGAGGGAAATCGATCAAATCAACAGAAATCTTCCCCTGAAGATCCTGTTTGAGTATTATTATTTAAGCAGTAATTTAGTCCAGTTTTTTAAGCTCCCACACCTTTTGTTCTTCACCACTTCCTGTACCCTTTCACTACTTCACACTGAGTTGAGATGAGGATCTCAAATACATTAAAATCCCTGTAAATTTGGTAAAATGCAATAGCATAGAAGAGACAAAGAAACTCTGAAGTGCCTCTACTGGCAGACAGGCTACAAAATTGGTTCATCCCTTTTAGATGCAAAAGGATGCACACGCCAGACTCACCTTGGGACATTGCCCACAGGAAGCTAAGCTTCAGGCTTTCCACTGCTTACGAAGCAATTGGGGTTTTTTTGCAAACTGTTAAACTCACCATGCTGCTTTCAAGCTGTTCCAAATCTCGGCAGCAATACCGCTTGCAGGGACTGCTCACGAGAGCACAGACTCTTCCCGCACCAACGCTGCCTCAATGCCAACCTATTTCAGTGGCGGCATTCCAGTTCATGTACATCCTGCCCATTTCCCCAGGTAGCTTGGTGTTTGGCTAACATAGGGAATCAAGCCCTCTCTGACCACAGAATAAAGGTTATTTCACTAAGAGCAATACTCCCACATAATACTGATCACCTTTTTTTAAATTTCTCGCCCATGCTGACACAACTCCCAGCCTCCACCGGAAACCTTTTCTTGTGCATATGCATTAACAGCTCGTCTATCTGCTCTTTATTAATTTCTCCTCATAAAACACAATGTTTTTGTCAGCTGAAATAAGGTTCTCCTGAGGTACTGGCACCAGACCTGCAAACTGTTAACACAAATTTGATTAAAGGACAGCCATTCTAGTGGGCTCAGTGGAGTTTTTGACATGGGTAAGGGCTTTCAGGGGGCAGGTTTTCAGGGGCAGGTTTTGGTTTGCAATTTATAGAGACACCGGAGGATTCCTCTGTGTGTTCAACTCCTCCATAATATTCAAGTCTCCTTCATAATTGCGCAGCGAGGTTCTTTGCCTCTTTGTTTCCTATCCTTTAAATTCTTTATGCTGCCTTCATCATCTGAATTCCCTTTCCCCGCACTATTAATTCTCTTCATTTGGATATTTCACTCCTTCCTACCATGGATTCTGCCTTCAAAGCTCAGGGTAGTTAAATAAAGACTTTAAGGAACAGATTTGTCCAGGACACATTACTCTTTAGAGGACAGGTGGAGGAGACATTTGTGCTTTAATATAATAGTAAATACACACAAGGCAGTGCTGCCGGCAGCACAGCTACACGTAACACCAGATTGCTGGCAAATGACAGATAGACTTTATCCTGAATCCTCAGTGGGGAGCTCAAATCTGTATTTTTTAAACCCATCTGGAGTATTCAGTACCCTTGGTGCAATGAAGCCAACACAGGAAAAATGTGGTTTCTCCCTCGCTCTCTCTTTCCTTTCTCCCTACAAGTTCCAGTTCCCAATTAATTATAGATCTCTGCTCCTCCTAATGACAGATGACTTCTTGGTTTTTTTCCATTGGAAACAGTTTGGCTTAATTACTTCTGACATTTCAGGCAGCACACTGTGAGCTTTTGCAGCATTTAAATAAATAAATGAACAAACAAATAAATAACTAAATAGCCTATCTCCTCAGCAGCTAACACAGTTTATTCAGCTTCACGGTAACACACACCACAACAGGCAAAGCATCATGAGTAACCAGTTCAACCATTAGTGGAAGAGCACAGACAGGATCTCTACCTGATTTACCCTAAGACATCTCTCACCCCAACCCACACAATCAGATTTTAAAGGAAGGACGTGCGTACCTCCCGCTCCTGTACACTAAGAAACTGTATAAATTTAGAGGGAGGAAAGGAGACTGAGGTAGGGAACCAAATTAATCACCCAACTTAAGAAGAAAAAGAGAGAGCGAGCGATGTTCCCCTGACCGTTATCAGCCCAGGAGGGCTGCTGAGGCCAGTGTGATGAAAGGTCTGTGGTAAGTGAAAGGGACGGTGGTGAATTTGTGGCGGTTTGAGCAGCCATGGGATTGTGGAAATCAGCAATAAGAAATGTGGATAACGGCACAAGCAGTTGCCTGAGGGAGGCTCAGGGAAAAAGGATTAATGACCGTCGAGACCTGCTCCCCTTCCACTCCTTCCCTGAAATGCCAAACCGTTGAGCCAGTTATCAATCAAGAATGTGAAATACATTGGTGGATTGATTGGGTTTGATACAGTGGCAGCCAGCTACACTTTTGAATACTCTTTGAAAACAATTTTTACTGTGCAATGCTGGAGAAAGCCAACAAATAATAAACCTGTCAGAGTACTCACCAAGTGCTCGTAAATACTAAAGCTGCTGTAGTGCCTTGCAGCTGCAAATGGGAACCATTCCAAAGCCTGAAAAATTGTCAATACTTAATCGTTGCATCTGATATCAATTCTAATTTAAACTTCTATTCTCTCTTCCCCCATGTCTTATCTTCCCTCAGCAGAAAATGCACGAGCCTTAATAAAGAGCATGCTGATAGCATGCCTTTCCTTTCAGTAGGCATAGGGTTTTTTCACCCACACTCTTTTTGTCCTCTAATTTATTCTGTTCTTCTGAGCCCTTTATTCTGAATGCCCATTTCAGGTTCAAAGTTGCATGTTTTTAAATGAGAGAATGAGGCTATATAATAACCAAAGACAACTTGGCCCACTACCTAGCTTTTACTCAGACAAAACTCAGTCAGTGGCATTTTGCTTGACCAGAGGCAGATTAGAAGCTCAGAGTCACAGTATTTTGTGTCACCTTTGCACCCAGAAAGCAGGAAGAATTCTTCACTTCTTATCAACTACATATCCCACTTCTATAATGGACAAAGGACTACGAAAAACAGACCTTGACATCTTTAAAAATCACAGTTTACAATTCCAGAAAAAAAATGCCAGGTTTTGTGAAAACCTAGGGAATATATTGCTCAATAACATAAGTAGAGCCACACTAGTCTCCTATGAAAGATCCATCCAACCCAGTCTTCTGTCTCTATCAGTGGACAACAGTACACATGGCGGGAAGGAGCATGAAGCAAATGCAGCATGATTCTACTCCTCTTACATGCTCCTGTCAATCAGCAACAAGCTCCTTAAAAAATATGACCCTCTGTGCTTTCTTGCAAATTCTGTGTCTCTGTACAAGGCAGTGAGCAACTTCTCTAAGCCTCTGTGTGGATTTAAAATTTCCATACAAATAGGAAATGCCACATGTAAAAAAATAAAAAAGTAAAAGAAGTTAAGGATATTGGACAGCCACACACCGAGCAAATGTGATTTGTAATTCCTAGAGAATCTTTTAAGGTTATTCCTCCTTTAATGTTTTTGTTTCTTTTGTTTGGATAATAGATACAGGTTTCTCTGACACCCTTCCTCCCCTTTTTTTCTTGATTTAAAAATTTTAAAAATCAAAACAATCATCATTCTGAAATACCTTGATCACTTTGGCATGTGTGATGTATGGCCAGGAGAAAGTCAGATCCCTGTGCATCAGGGATTTGGTTGGAAATGTCAACTATCTCTGTTCCAAAGGCATCACAGGCTCCCACAGTACCACAGTACACAAAGATGCAAAAATGGCAGCAGTAGGGAAAAAAATGCTGTGTTAGTGCATCAGACTAGAGTACCTTAGCTTGGGACACTGCTCTACGTCTCTCCTTGACCTTGACTTAACTGCCCAACTTCTTGATTGGCAAAGTATCTCTAATGTCCCCCAAGGTTCTCATATTACATCTGACTTGAGGCTGACCAGCCATTACTTAGTAAAAATGTACTGGAATAATCTCCAATAAACAAAATGTGTTTGAAAGCTTGAAATTTGGTTGTCCAAATATCAGAAGGCTAATGACAAATCTCTGAAACCTGTTTTTATTTTAAACATACAACTTTCAGTGGGAATCTGGAGAGATGCTGTATGTATTTGAATTTTTAGGCTTGTCAATATTGCTCTGGTGCGATTAATTCAAAACTAACTTGCTAAGATTATCGCCCTTTCCAATCAGAGAACATGACTGCCCTTTAATTCCTCCTGTCTTCTGCCATGTGAAGTTTAAACTCCACAGGTTAAATTTAAAATTCTTAGCTTTGCCATCATGTCCAAGAAAATCTCCAGAGCTTTCATCTCTCCATACCTTAAAAAAAGATAAATCCTATCTTGTCCACTAAACATCGAGTATCAAAGTGGTGGAGCAAGACACAGGTCAATCTTTCAATCTTGACCCCATTCAGCTCTTTCCTGAAGACATATTTTTTCAATGTTCTCAAAAAAATACCCTTGATCATTACAACAGGAGTGAAAGCAAGTGAGAAAGTGTTCTCAGTTAACATCTTTTCTGGGAATTCACTGTATAGATTCTTATTTGAATATGTATGAAGACTTTTACCTAGTGGACATTCTCTGTGCTTGATAATTAAACCATAAATAAATAATAGCTAATTTACCATGAGGGGAGTACAGCTCAAACCAGGTACTGTACTTCAAAGAGCTTTATCCAGTACAGACAAGTACACAGAGACAGCCACAAAACTTAAACTCATAACAATGCATACTTTGAGAACATAATTACATTTATATGACTAGCTGATATAAATTTGGTAGTATGCATTTATTATAAATTACCAATTAATAATATATTACCATGCAGCAAGTTAAAGTGGGTAACTCATTAGCTGGAATATGCTGCTGTGCCTCAACACACTGCTGATGTTCTGCCATTCCACTTAATATTTTCAGCATCCTAGTGAATTACAACCTGATACTCATTCTGCTTCCCTTCACCATGTACAGTGGTAGGTACATATATTTGTTTTGCCACATAAGCTTCCTAGGAAAACAAAAAGAGGTTTCTAATGAATGGTTTCATCATATAATATTAAAATATATTTGTATAAAGTATTTTATTTCACCTTTGCCTGGACAGCTAGTTATAGCATATGGTGAAAAACTGCTAAGTAGTTATAATACATCACAACTACTGCTCAGTATTTGTGCCATGAAATTGCAAGGCATTAAATGCAAACAGGTATATTTGTAGACTGCAGTGTAATTTACCTCACAGGAAGGAGCTTGCGTGACCATGAACTTAGTGAATGCCCTGATCATACTTATCTAAAAGAGGAAGAGAAAGGGAGCATCACGGAAAGATCAGGTACTTCAGTGCAGGTGACATTGCCCCAGCTATAAATGTTAAAATTTATTATTCTGCCTCCTTATCCCACAGAAGGTTTCTTTGCACTGTTTTCTGCTCTTTCTTCCACATCTTTTTGCCTTGGAGACCTGGGAACTCACACAGGGTCTGGCATCATTGACATAACAAATCACTGCCATACATCTTGGATGACCACATTCTGATCTCCTAAATTCTCACACAACCTAATGAGCTTAAGAAACCCTCACAAGTCAGCCGCCTCATTCTAGCCTATGGCAAATATCAAATAATCCAACTTTGTTTAGCCTATATGAAAGGAATTATCTCAGTGACAGATTAACTCTGGAAATGTAGCAAAGATCAAATACGAGGCATTTCCTGTTGTTCACAATCCCGCACATAGCGTCACAACCATAAGCTGAATTGTGCCACAACAAAAAAAAACACAGACGGAAACACAATTCTTTATACTTTACTCTTCAACAAAATGTACCTTCACGAGACACACCAAGACAAAATTTTTTTTTACATCATTTCTTTGGAACTACTTGTAAACCCCCAGTACTCTAACACTGTCTGAGAATACAAAGAGAGTACTTTGTGGGTGGTACATTCAGAAATAAATATCTAAACAATGTCATAAGAACACTTTGCAATTTTTAAAAAGTTTTGTCATATCCTAATTATCCCTAACTCAGAGCATAGTACATATTATACTGATCAAAAAATATTTATATTCTTTATTTTCAGGTGCTTAAAAGGAAAGAGAAAAAATTTGAATTCCTACTACCATACCATACCTTCAGTGTATCAAAGAAGATGAAAATAAACCAAGTTTTCTTCATGTCATGAAAGAAGTGCTAAAACTCTGTTTTAGCCAAGAGAGATGTTCATTGCTTTGCCATTTTCATAATGTCTCTCATTTGCTTCACGTAAGTATGAACTACAATACTGCAGAGGATCCATTACAGAAAAAGCAATAGCCAATTGAACAGATGGGACGAAGAAATGTAACCACAAAGGCAGAGAGTCTGAGCTGTTTGTTCTGTTGCAGTTATGAGCTAATAAACTAGGCCTTTATCAGAAATAAGATCCTCAGACTACCAATAACCTATAAGATAGGAAAATGGCACTATAGATTCACCCTGCGTGTTCCCCCTGCCACTATTTATTTCTCCCATCCTCATTCAGCATTCTCATGAGTTTAGACTGTAGGCCTCCAGGAGTATTTTTTAACATGCACATTGTAGGCCCTCTTAAGCACCCCCCTACTTGACCGCCACCATTCACACCTGAGCCCTTGCTCACCAAAGGGGCAGTCAGCCAGACGGAGCAGCCAAACCCATCTTTTTTTACAAACACAGAGCAGCCAGAGGTCTGCGGCTGGAAGAAAAAGCACTCCGAGACAGTGCTATCCTGAGACTACGAATAAAGGGAATTTTCCGTGAGGCGCCCGTGGAATTCACGTCATCACTTGACTTTCTGTGGTGAAAAAACAAATGCTGCTGCACCAGGAGGAACCGCGCCAGGATGCGTGAGAAGCTCTAACCTGGGAATCACCCCGGAGGGTTTGCCAAGAACAGTCTCACATTTTCAGGTTGCCACATCTGTCCACAAGCGATTCTTGAGTGTAGGATAATCTGATCCAGAGTAATATTTCAATTTCAAACCGCTTTTCTTGGTTTTATCACGATCTGAGCATTATATAGTACAGAATTACGGTTCCCCGTACAGTTTGTAACAGCAAATCTTCTACAATACTATGGATCATTCTTACATTGCTCTTGGGGAAAACACATTTTTAAATGGAGGAAATAAGAAAATGCCCGTCCTTAAATCTGTTCTTTGATGGCCACCTTCTTGTCACATTAAAATGAGTTATCTCTTTGCTGAACTTGGCATTCAAATGTTGTAAAACAGCTGATGTAATGATTCGTTAAGTAGACATGATTACTGCACTCAAAGAAAGTATAGAGAAGTTTGCACATTTTAATGAGAAAGGATAATGCTTCTGTAATTTCTCATCCCTCTCACAATGGTTGTCATGAGGAAAGGGAATGTGCGCCATGCTACCTTGTTAGAATCAGACTTTAAATGTTATGTCCTTCTATTTAAAGAGCTGCTCTATTCTGATCTTCCCAGTGTTCTGTAATTAGACAAGCTAGATATTATTCTTCCACGTTATCTGCAGTTTGGCTGATTTACAGGAAGGCAGTAGAGGCACTTATGACATACAAAATGTAGGGCAGGTCAAAACTGTGGATTATATATAGTAATGTTCCATATAGAACATGTGGATTACTAAAATCTTATTTCACAAAGTACAAGAAATGGAAGCATTTATTGTGAATAAGAGTGAGGCACAACTGCAATCTCAGTCTCAGACAGAATCTGATTTCATTTTTTGAGATATGATTTTTATTTGTGCTGCAGTGATGTAATGACCTGCCTCCGTTCACTGCTGCACAACACCTCCGTCAAAACTGAAAATGCCAACGTGAAGGCAACTGAGTCCTCATCTCCAGAACATTTTGAGACATGTAGGGCACCCTGGAGGGAATAAGAGGTAAATAAATACTGTATGGGTTAAGACAAAAGAAAAAAAAACCACCCAGAACGTAGGAAAGTTGCAGAGGGGATGGAGAAAATAATCACAGAATATGCTATCTCCACCATCTCTGCTTAAATAAGAAGTATGTGTCTGGCAGAAAAACTCAAAAATTAGGATACTATAAAAGACTGCCAGATTAGTGATGTTATTTTTAAAGTCATGGGCATCATTTGCCGCTGAAAAAAATAAGATGAGGATTCCTTCAGGGACCCTAATGTGATTAAAATGCAAAGAATTAGCAATAAACCTTGCTAAAATCAGAGTGGACAGTAAAGAAATGCTATGCATCACTTCTGTAGTTTTATAAAAAGCTTTTTTTCTAAATAAGGAGTGATTCCCCAGTGAACAGTGTACAAGTCTTTATCTGCAAAGGAAAAGTGACTTATTCACAGATCTGAGGAGCTGATGATATGGGATTGTTATGATGTGTGAATAAAATGGCAAACTTAGATCTTTAAAAATACCTCTTTGTTTCCATTACTATGTGGATGCTCTATATAAACAATAAAGTTAGCTTTATTTGTTTGCTTAAGCACGAATTTATTCTTTATGCAATGTGCCTTTGCAAACCACTTCTTCCTCATATAACTCCCACCTGACACACCAGGTTTTCTCAGTCTCATAATTGTTTTCTGGGTTTGAAGCCATCTTTTTAAGGCTAGAAAGAAAAGGAATAGTCTTCCATATATTTACAAGTTTGAAACATGGTTTACATTATAGGGCAAATACTGGTTCTGTGTAGATGAACTTTAGCAAGGTACAAGACTGTAGTTCAGTCCATCTAGGCACCCAAAATTCCAGCTGTTCATCCAAACACATGAAAACACAGAGGTAACAAAATTGAGCTGGAAATTTCACAAGTCTTTTGGGAATTATTTCATATTCTCCCTCCTATTTGATTTGAAATAAAAGTGCTCTCAACATTTTTCAGCATCTGTGAGCATTGTCTTGATTAGAGACATAGAATACAAGCTCCATAAAACTGAAAAATAATGGAGTATGATCAAGGGGCAATTAGTTGAAGTTCTTCAAACACTTTTAAAAAAGGATAATCATTCATGTTGCCACTTCCTTTATCCAAGTACCTTGACACAAATCACTATCATTTTACTTTATTTCTCTTAGTACAACTACATAATATGCTCAAGACATTTTATACAATAACAGCTAGAGACTTTATCAAATAACAGCCACTAATTTACTTTGAAGCATTCAATTCACATGAACAAACTAATAATAATAAAATAGCAAACGGTACATAGTTTCTTGTGGGTGGAAATTGATGCTGCTCTCTTGAATGAGTGAGAGACATGAGGAAATTGCATATGCTCTCTGATCCAGCATGGACAAGCATGGAGTTTCAGCAGTTTCCCAAGAATTCCTCAAGTTTTAATGTGATATGCATTAATGGACTGTGCTGACAGTCTCATCTCTGTTTGCACTGTCTGCTCCTCTAATACACCAGAGAGAAGGACATGTCCAACAGGCAGACTGCTTTGCTGGAGATGGACAGGTTAAGTCAAAGCAAAAGAAAATTAAGTGCAGGTCTTGTTAAAAAAAAAGCCTTAAATTCACAAGCCATGCCTGTTGTACAGGTCATACTGAGCAGCTATTTTCTTCCCGGTATTTTTGGTTTTGGCAAAGCCTTAATGCAAGACACAACTGCAATCTCTCAGCCTTCATTTCAGCTGACACAGTTGGCTAGCAGTTCATAACTGTTGTCTCCAAACACTAACTTTCCAAGAAAAATTGCTTGATCAGAATTTGCTCTGTTAAAAAAAGTTTGGCCATTTCTAAACTTCCCTATTTCTTCTTCAGGTACCAGAGAGTAACTGTATCTCCCCTACACTCTACTGGTTTTTATGCAATTTTATTTCTGACTAAGCAAGATGGGTTTCAGGCCTGACGAAACACCAAGGACGTATCAAAACCACACGACAGAACACAGTGCTGAGACATCCATGCAAACAGCAGCTGAGTTGACGCCAGAACTGCACAATGTGTTTGCTTAGTAGCAGAGGTGAAGTGTTGCCCCGATACATCCATTCACCTTTGGGATCTGAGCTGGTGCCCTCTCTAGGCAGTGCACAGAGGCATGCAGATGTACCAGTTTAAAATGGAACCGATCACCAGTGGCTCGGGAATATCTCTTTTCTGACATATACATGCTCAAAGATTCCACAATTCTTACAGCTTAATTTTTACAAATTTAAAAAAAAAAAAAAAAAGATCAATGCCTATTTACTGTTTTGTTGTTCAAACTAGGTTTCAAGAACATAAAGTTTTGTGCCATTCTTTGATGAGTCTGGTATGCCAGTTATCTTAGATCCATCCTGTACAAAAGGATCACAACTAAGACTATTAAGTACAAATAGCTATAGATGTGTTGGCTCTGTATAAACGTGGTATAAGAGGGACTCTAAATGGACATTACTACAAGGTATCATCACCCGCAGTTTTTCTTGTCAATCACAAACATATCTTCCTGTTTACATGAGAACCATTTTTACTTGCATCACAGGAAGATGGGAGTTAGAAATCATCTTTCAACTCTCAAATTAGCTCTCTTCTGCAAGTCTAAAAACTTACTAATTCCCCTCAACGTCCAGCTTTCTCCTTCAGTTCTCCAAAGGCTGTGCTGGGTGAGCTACACTGCCCTGTTCCTCAGAGTTTTAAACCTCGCTTCGTTCTCGTTGCCTGCAGATCTCCTCACATGCCTCTGCCCAGATGATCTCATTCACGGAGTTTTATTTTTCCTCCTGCAAGAGGAGACTCAGTGACTAACTTGCTTTCAGATTTCTCTGTGAAGAGGTGCCTCAGCAGTCTTTATCTTTCCTCAAGCCCTGCTCAGTGAAACAGCAGCTCCCCCATTTTCATTCGTTACTCTGTGCTGAGCCTACTGATTTCATGATCAGACATGTGCCTATAGAACGTAACAATTCCGTAGGCTTCTCTCTAAAGGGCAATAGCCTGCAAAGACCAGGCTGGACTGAAGTGTCAGTCAGCACCCTGCACAGCTAGATGGCTGTGTATTTCACCAGAGCTCTTGAAACCGGACTCAAAATAATAGAACCCTTTCTTTACATCAGGCTTTTGCTACTTCCTACCAGAGGATAACCAAAATCACAAGACTAGCCTTACACGTGTTATTTCAGGATTTCTGAAATCCATACAAATAAAGAAATACAGAACAGCAATAACAATGACCTGGTTTATAACAAAAAAGACCTTTTTTTCTTTTTTTCCACAAAGCACAATAAGCTTTTGATCGAAATGCGGCACGTACTGTTGACAGCTTGGTTCAGTTCCTGATTTAGCCTAACCAGGCCTCTATCTTCAGTCTCGGTAAAACAAAAATGATTATTGCTAACACCAACAGATACTTCTGTTATCCAGCCCAGCAGGAAGGCTACAAATTCAGTGAACGGAATGAAACCTGATTTACAGGAGACCTGTAACCCTGTAAAACCCACGTTTCGTAACGTGTTCATCATTGTGGCATTCAAGGTTTCAACACACTGATTAAAGTGAACACAAAAAGGAACCCATACATACATTCCTCACATCATTCTCCAAATAGCTTTTTATTTGCTCTATGTTACTCTGTTTTGACAATGTTGCTTTGGGAAACCCAAGGGGAAGAAAAAGGTTTGATTTTTCACTGTAAAGGCAATGAGGTTTGTACTCACTGACCTCACTGGAAGCAGACTGAGCAAGAAACAACTTCTAAGGCCCTCTATCCTGAATTTACTCACATGATTTTAGGCTTTATTTTATTCCTTGAGAACGCTACCTGTTGTACATGCTCTTCAAGTGTGAAGAACTTGGCACATAAAGATAAAACTTGGAGCATAAGGATAAAAAGGACCTTTATACTCTTCCAGAACAAGGTAGTAGCACTCAGTATCTGCCGCAGCAGAGTTCCTACATATCAAATTGTTTTGTAAATACCAGAACTTTTACTCAATATATCAAAGATTATTTGCCAAAGCCTTGCTAAAATTATCAGAATATTGTGGAAAAACTTCTTCAGTAACTGAGCAGAACTTCCCAAGGAAGTAGCCTGTTACTTAACCTGCACCATTAAATTCGTAAAAAGAAGAATTTAAGCAGAAACAAATCTAAAACAAATACCTGCTTGTGGGGTATTTTTCTCCTCTGTAACCTAAGAAATAATCTACCCCTATGTTTTCAGATTCTAAGATAGGAAAAACACCACCAGTCCCGGGTTGCTCAGAAAGTCTGAAAACAGCTTTGTACCGTGTGGTGAAATAGTTTCGTTCATGATTCAGAGACTGACAGAGGCCAAATAACATCCATGTTTAACTGAATGTCCTTTAGCTAAACCATTGGTCTGCTCTGCTTCACACAAGTATAAATTAGAAGCAACTACAGAAGGGCTACATCAGTATGAAGTTTGTGCTTGCAACAAGTTTTATAGCATAATTCTGTTTATACTTAGAGTAAAATAGGATGCTACCACAAATGTCTCCCTATCTGCTCTATTCACTCCATCTGTCAGTGTATATATCAGGAAAGATGAATCCTGGAACAACCATGACCTTAATAGCATTCAGACAGAGGAAAGAGAGATGGAGTCAAATAGGCAAAATACAGGAACAGTACTCACAGGAGGTTGATGGTGTAAGACAACTACACACATATTTGTACTTTCTGAACTAGCAAAATAGAGGGAATGTGAACATATCTCACAATAATACTGATTTCTGCTCTGAAACACCTGATATACAGTCATGCATATCTTGCAAAAGTATTTTAAGTAGTTTTAGATTGTTTATACTGTTGCCTACAGCCATCAGGTAAAACGTTCTCATCCAGAACTACTCAAACAAATACGATTTTCTTCTCTGTCCCTTCACCACCTTCTCCTCAGTACTGCAGACGACACACAAAGCAATGGAAGGCTTAATGCTATTGTACCTGAAACCCATTGTGGCACTTCTTTTAGAAGCACTTCTAAATTCACTTGCCATAGATTCTCATAGCTCTGCACTACGTATATTGGGGGCTGCATTTTTAATACATTGCCAGTTGGGAAAAAGCATGCTGTAACTGTCTGGGAATGGAGGGTTTCCATTTCTTCAGGAGAACTTCAAGGTTGGGGAAAATGGCTGGGGAAAACAAAACATCCACAGTTGAGGCTAATGGGATCTATAGATATCTAGCATCTGAAATGAAGTCATCTTAGTGTGGAAAAAAGTCAGAAGAGATGACGTTTTTATTCTTGAAAATAAGAAATAGACCAGTAACCTCATGGGACTGTTGCGTTCTAGTCAGCTGCGCCCATGTAAGTGTGCTCAAGGAATACTTAGTCTTTGTTCTCATGAAAATGCAAAGATTCAATATGTTGTTCTGCTGTTCTAGCAAGAAAGCAAGCTAAATAACATTTTAGGAAGTCAGCCACTCGAAGTTTAAAAGCCTCCCTGCAAATATGAAAATTGTGTCTCTCCACAGCAGGACAGAGAGAAACATAGTACGACACACAGTGTCAGCCTTTTAAAGTCATCACAGTATCATAAATGCTGCCAAGAGATAATTGGCAGTAGCTGGCAACAATTTCCATGGAGAAAGTTGAGATAAGCTGTGTCTTGCAGGACTGTCTGAGGAAGCTTGGATAACCCTGTATTCACAGAAACAACATATGTTTTCTTCAAAAATACACATCCCTTACACAAAGCATGTTTGGCATTCAGAGTTTCTTGGGTTCTGGGGATAATAAACGGTTTATATTGCAATAGCAACTTCTTGATTGTAAGCTCAGCCTTCTGAGTGAAGAATGTGGCACTGTTTAGTTTGCTGTACTTGGCTCACGTCTGCCCTCAGAGGGACAAACAGAAGTAGCAATAAGATATGGATATGAATTCTCACCGAGTTTTGATGGATTATGTAATCTCTCATTAGGATGTTTAAAGTGTTGCCATAAAACATTAGAGGGCCTCTCTCCAATACTTTAGTTATTTAATTATAATATTTTTACAGGAATTGTATTAAATTTTTGCTCCATTTAAATTAGTAAGTTGAACAAAAGCAAGCAGACTGAAATTAACAAGAAAACACAGTTGACTTTCCCAGAAACATTTGATTTCATATACTGTGCATTCCATTCTGTTTCACGCACCCACTGATGTGACATTTCACTATTATCTTATTAATATCACAACGCTTCCGATTCTACAATTGCATTGATAAATGCTGAAGTTAATCTATCACGTGCAAGCCCTGCGAGCCTACTGCTGTCAGAACACTGCAGTAAATGGTTCATAAGTCCTTATGAGAGTGAATGCCAAAAATGAATGCAAACTGCTTACGTTCAACAATTTGTTACAGAATTATTTGCAGATAAAAAAGAATCAGGGTCCCTGCTCTGAGATACTATTCTGCTTCTTTGTCCCACAAGGCATTCAGGAGTGTTAAAATACGTTCACTGCAGGTATGCAGTTAAGGAGCACAAGCTAAAGCGCATTACATCCTTCTCCCAGTGCTCTCAGAGAGAAATAAAGTGGCCTTGATTCTCTACAGTTCAATCCTTCTTAGTTTAAGCCTTGGCAATTTCAGACTACTTTACTTCTCAAAGAAAGAATCCACACTGGGGCTTAATGTACTTGGGTTCTGACATAACCATGACTTTGAAATCTCTGGCTGAAACACCCTACATAAGAGGTAATTAATTATTATGCCATTATTCACTTATTCAGACCATTAAAACGTCTAAGGCAACAGGAGCATTCAAGAGAAATTTTAAAGGACAGCAGCTTTTTGCAATGTGTTACAATGTTCAATAGAACTGACTTTTGACCTATATGAAAGACTGAGACGTTTTCTGCCAAATTTTTTTGGCAGCCTGTCCAGACTCACTCATACAACAAGTACAGTGTGCTTTCACATCTATTCATTAAGTCCTACTGTGAGACTGCAGTGTGTGAGGAAGCAAGAACAGATATTGTAAGCCATTTTACTCACTGTAGCCAATTGTTGAAATAACCTGAAAATGTGGGTTTTTCCACTATTACAATTCTCATCTTGAGGGCAGTTCATTGGTGAAGACTGAGCACATCAGCTGACAAAGCACACAAGTCAGCTGACTGATTATTAGCATTTCAGCAGGTCTGAACAATACCAGTAAGTCAGAAAAATTAGCAAGATGGTTTGTAGCATTTTGTTACAAAACCAGTCACTCCAAGGACTGTTGGCTCTTTGAGAAAAAAATCTGCAGTTTTAAAACTTGGTGCAGAAACAGCAAGATAACAGAAAGCAGCCTCCTAATTGAAATAACATCCTGGCATTTCCTTCTTTTAAAAAGGCATTTTTTCTTATGGAGGGTTAACTTGTTCAGAGCTGGGGACTGCTGGAATTTGGGAAAAGGCTTAATTAGCTTTTACAGAATACACTTAGGTAAACCTGCCAGACCAACACAAGACTGCTCCTGAAGCAGTTCCAGAGAAACAACTTTAGTCAGAAACATATCCCTATTTTTGCCTAAAAAAGAAGTTCATGACTAAGGTATATGCCGATGTGCACCATGATATATAGTAATATGAACTTGTGAATACACAGCTCAATTGCTGCTTGACACCACTCAAGGAAGGAAAAAAGGGATCGCTCTTGAAGTTTGTTTCGTGGTGATACAAACTGATGCAGCATTTTCTTACACTTGCTATTGGGCAACTAGTAGCAAAGCCACAGTTTTCATTGGCTGTACCAGCTTTTGGAAGATTCACTAATGGAAACTGGACTGGAAGTTACCAGCAACCACTGATCCCATTTAGATCACTCTCTTTAGAATAGGTAACTCTCAGTATTTTTTAATTACTTTTATCTGGATAAGAAATAACCTTATCATATAAAACTGCTTTCAAAAACATCCTTAATACTGTTGATCTAAAGAACTATAATACTTTACCTTATAGATAAACTGAGGCAAAGAAGGTTGAAATATTTACCCAATGTCTCTCCACTTAGTTGTTGATTCAGAAATAGACTATTCAATATGAGTACAATTCCTTCATAAACGAATTCACTGGTTTTAGAAATGTGCCATCATGTTTACCCTTTCAACTTTTTCCTTTCAAGGACAGAGCTAAGTAAACCAAAAAAGTTTCGGACCAAGTCAAAAAGATAGACTGCTTGAAAGTCGTAGCTTGAACAGGCACAGGCATAGACACAAAATCACAGCATGCTTAGTTCCACAGCTTTCATTGACCACAGCTGACCCGCAAGCGTGTCCCAACGTCTGTGATCACGTTAAGGTTTACCTGCACCATTGCCCTGTATCAGCCTGATGCACAACCCACGCATTTGTGAGATCATAGATATGCTTATAAATCCGTTACTCCTGCTTCTCTTGATATAACTGTATGATAAATAGGATGTAATCCTTGTCTTTCATGTCCTTAATTCAAAAACATTAGAATAAGCTGACAAAGCAACAGACTACAAAAAACTGGAATACTGTATTATCACAAGAGAAACTAAGAGCATATCATATTTGTGAAATTTGTATATTATCAGGACCGGTTTGTTTCTTAAACAGTTACATCTTCCATGTACTTCAGCCCAGAAAATGTGACACAAACAGGTTAGAGAGAACACTGCAAGCTTCAGACTTACTATCAGATTTAACCCAATTAAGGACACAGCAAGAAGAAAGAGGCAAACTATTGCATTAGAAATACTAAATGTCCAAGCCTGGTTACTATTTGTAAATAAGAAATAACATACTGCGTGTCTGAGCCTGGATGCTATACAGTAAATATAGCTATACAGGACACTGCAAGTGTTACAGTCACAATTCTCAAGCTAGGGCATCAGTATCCCGCGTTGTCACAAGCTGGGACCCAAGGCAGAGCTAAAATAGCTGTGATGTATCAACCAGTGGCAATCTGGAACTCAGACTAGAAGGATCTGCCCACTGAGGGATGTTTTTTTCACTACAATAATGTCACTGCAGGAGATGAGAGAGCACGTCTAGGAGCCTTGCAAGGCAGTAGCAGCACTCTATACGGCACAGTGGATGACACCTTTTGTATCAAATCAAACAGAAATCCTCAGATCCAACAACCCTGGAATGCTGAAAATGAAACCCTGTCTGGGGTGGTGGCATCACTGGTAAGTTTAATCCTCAATGAGCCAGAGACTTATGAAAATTCAGAAATATTGAACAGGGAGAGGAAAGTACCCGTAAACCAAAAAAACAGCCAATGCGTGTACATACTGATTGCTCTGTCTATTTTGTGGCATCCAAACTCTCAATTTTTCACTTAAATTACCTTCCTGGAAGTGTTACTTGAAAACTACTAGTACCAAAACCCTCCCGTCTATCTGCTATGCAATATTATATCATCACATCCATAGGGTGGGAGATGCTTATTAAAATCAGCAGGGAATAACAGGGTTTCTTCTGTTGTCACCACAGAGTAAATCAGGTTCAATTAATGGGGGTAAACAAGATTGGAAGGAGACCAGCTGCACATACTTCAGAGAGGCTTATCATAACATAAACAGAGGTGTTTATTCAAAAGTGTAAATGCTATAATTTCTCACTGCTCTGCTCCATTTTCTAGATAGTTTCACACATATATAGATGCTGATGTCAGAATAAGCCATCATCTGCTGTGACTTTCTCTACATACTAAGCCTTTAAATTTTACCCAATTGGCTTATTTTTCTTGAAAAAAGCTTGTCTATAACTCATGCTTGACTAAAACATAACTTCTGTTGGGCTAAAACATATCATACAGGAAAACATCCAGTGTTGATTTGAAGACATGAAATGTGAAAATCAGTTCTCACAACATTTTCTTCCATTAGTTAGTTACATCCTTCCTTTAAAATCATACCCCTGATTTGAATTGGTTTGCTTCAGCTTTCTACTACGAGCTTTTCCTCATCTGCCATATTAAAGACCTTTCTCCTATTGCACATCTATGCCTGTGTTGGGTTTATGTGCTGGGGTGTTTGTAGTGGGGGAGGGACCACAGGCATGGTTCCTGTGAGAAGCTGCTGGAAGCTTCCCAGGTCGGACCCACCTCTGGCCATGGCCGAGCCAGTCAGCACCTCTGTCATTGATGTATTTCAGGGCAGGAAACAAAGAACCAGCAGTGAGAGGAGTGGGATGTGAGAGACACAACAAGGCAGCGCCCCAGGTCAGTGCAGAAGGTGGGAAGGAGGTGCCCAGAGCAGAGGTTCCCCTGCAGCCCATGGTGAGACTGGCTGTGCCCTGCAGCCATGGAGGGTCACGGGGGAGCAGAGACCCCCCTGCAGCTGTGGAGTGATCCCTCCCCATCCTTCTCTCGACCTATGAGCCTTTCCTGATATTTTCTCCTCCACATTCCTCTGGGGGAAGGACCAAGCGAGCGGCCACATGGTCTTTTGTTGACAGCTGGGCCTAAACCACGAAACTACCCCAAGAGCTACTTCCACAGTTAGCCAGATTTTTAATATAAAAAAGTCAGATTTGTATCTTCATCACAAACTAAGCAAATTCATTTATTTAAATGTTTGTGTACACTAAACCAAAACAAAACGCTCTCAGTCTTAGTTTGATTAACACAAGTAAACTAGCAGTTGCTGAAAGAGCAATGAAGACTAGGTCAACTTGGCTTTAACATCTGGCAGCCTACTATTTTTTTTTCCCAAACACCCCTATAAATTATAGCATTTCTAATACCCAGGGTGAAATTTTAATTTTATCTACTCTGCTGTTCTTACTTGAGTTAGCTAACTCACACCTGCCAACCCAGATTAAGACCAGTCCTTTTTATTTGCTATTGCAATGTGTATTAAAGGACTCTGGCAGAGTCTTTAGCTGTTCTGCCTTCCAACTACGCTCCTCTGAACCCCCTCTGACAGAGGCAAAAGAAGAGGTGACTACACCTCAGCATCCCTGGGGCATATCCCAGCCCAACATTGCGAACCTACCGCCAGCAACGTGAAGTGTGGAACAGTAGTCTGGACTGGCTAAAGCACGGGGAAATGTCCCATTCTCTCACTTCTGCCAAGAAGGCAGTGACGTCTGACAGAAGGACAGGGCAGACAACTTGGAACAGTAAAGTTTCAAATCACTGCACTAAATCCACCACTCTAACTGCTGACTGCCCAGGGAGCCGCACAGTCCTCACACAAACTCAGAAGTACACTACATATTTATTTCCACTGATTAAATGGTCCCATTTCCTTCAATTCATACTTTTTTCATCAGGGAGAAAAAGAATAAATTAAAAGACAGTGGAAATATGCACATCTGCAGAAACCAGGACTTTGAAAAAGAAGGCCATTGTTTTAGCTCAAGGTTTGAGCTGAAGGAAAGGATGAAAATTATGATGACCTCAATTAAATTGCTATAATATCTCTGGGGAAACTTCAAGCCATATGTTGAAATCCCTTTAATGTTAATGGGTATTACTTGTTCTCCCATCGAGGCTAAAGGAGACGCTTATGCCTCACGTTTCTGTGTTGGAGGACAGAATGTACCAAAATGATTCTGTGAGGAAGGGAACAAAAGGACAAAGAGGTCACGTTAGACACAATGATATATACTTTCCTGTTTCAGATATTTAAAGGGATGCCGTACAAGAAAGAGAAAAAGACAGAGGTTAGTAATATATGGTCAATGTTCACATATGTTACCGACCAGCAGAAAAGCTATTTGAAGCTGAAAATTCAAAGTCAGTTAATTAAGTCCTTATCGTCTAGTGAAGTAATTGTATGGGCCACATACAATAGAAAAGCTCACCCAACACTTAATTGTATTAGTTTCAGTAGAATTACTACAGGGATGTAGTTGGCCCATGTTGTTAGGTGACTCAGAGCCATAGTTTGCAGCAATGGATGACATGTCCAATTATTCCACGTGGAGAACAAAGAGAAATGTCATGCCACAGGATTCACATAGTCCAAGCTGAACCCTATATATTCTACAAGTTAAGGAATAAAACAGCTAAATACTCCTCCATTGTTATAGATCATATACCCATCAAGATTCCTACAGATATTAGAATGTCCTTCCTATTATTAATTTTCTCTACACTTGGAAAACAAAAAGAGCAGACCTGTTGTATTTTTAAAAATAAAACATCTTAGAAACTCTCTCAGAACTCCAAGGACCATCTATTCAATTTGCCCCTCAAAGCTTGTTTCTTTTCCCATGACAGAAACACAATTTCTCTTGCGGGCATTTCCACATACATTTTTGTTGTGGCCTTCATTCTTGGCCAGCTACTGCATCTCTTACAAATCCCTATGACTGCCTTCACTGACAAGGATTAGATAGCACCATTAACCCACAGTCAAGGGCACTGTGTCACTTACTAGGCTTTTTTTTTTAATCAGACACCTTTGATCCCACACAATACCTATCAGCTGACATGTCACCAAGAATGCAATGCATATTAAAAAAGGGGCCACTGTGGATAGTCTCCCCCAGTAAATACTTCCCAGAATACTAGCTTACCCTGAGCAGTACAAGGTATGCAATCAAAAGGGGAGAAATAGCCAGAAAAGGAGGAAGGCAGTAAGACAACAATACAGTTTCAATTTTAAAGCATAAAATTAAACAATTTGCAAAAGGAGATGTTTTAAAAAAAAGAGTTCAAAATGTAACATTCTAGGTGAGATCAAAACAAACTTAAGTTTTCAATCCCTCTATGGGATTTGAATACTTAATTTTCTTTCCAGGGAGTAGAAATGGTGTAGGTTCCTTCTCCAGCTTTGAAAATCTTTGTCATCAATTATAAGGCATATTCCATTATCATTCTTAAATGAAAACTGATCTAAAAATTGTCATTCAGTGGCACATCATTTCTTTAAATTTTTTTGTGATTAAGAAGTGGACCGGTAGTACATTTCTAAAATACATGTTGCTGCTATTCTACCGCTTCTTGTACACTTTTCCAAAGTCCATCAGCATTCATTGTTTGGGAGAAAGAAACCTCCTAGATTTTAGAAAATGCCTTTTACTTTCTCAAGTGATATTCCTGATACATGTGTCTGTGATCATTTCCTCTTCCCTTACTTGCAAGACCAGACAAAATCTTGACAGCTAACAAAACGATTATTTGAAAGAGGTGCTTTGTGCCCTCACTAATTCCCCAGTTTTGCCACCTAGAACTACCTCCTCTGAAGGCAAGATGCAAGTGGGAGTAGGGAAATGTGCTCTAGGCCAAGCTCCTCAAACACCTCCCACCCTAAGAAGTTGGTCCCCATCTCTCCTCTTTGCAGGGTGATTGTCTTTCTTCTTTCGTTATCTCCCAGTTGGGGATGGAGTTCAAGCACATGGGAAAAGTAGCTATTGTTCTGTAAAGGTAGACTTATTTTTTTAATAACAATGTTACGACAACATGAAGACTTTGCATCAAAAAGGAAGGATTTAGGCTGCAAGATTTAGGCTGCTGGTTTTCCCCTCTCGAATGATTCATGATTGTCTGAGCAAACACAACCTGGCCATCTCATCTGTACAAACAATGACACTATCTTTGAAAATAAGATTATCTACCGCCTTTTCCCCTCGTTTATTTTCAGGTATTCTGTGTATGCTTGGGATGCACAAGGGAGCTGAATTGTGCTTTCCCTGGTAACATGAGAGTGCCTTTTCTACCTTTCACATTCTCAAGTTTATAACGTTCAAGCAGAAGGATGCGAAAGAACAAACAGTCCAGCCCCTCGACTTTACATACAACCATGTCATATGAATATGGTAAGCTTCAATTTCAAGTTCTGAGTTCTCAAATGTGAGTTTGATCTACCACTCTCGTTGGAATGCCTGACACTTCCAGAAATAATGTGTATTATTAATATCCAGGACTAATGTAGTTGTCCAAGTGCCAACATTGTCGTTTATCTTAAACTTTTCTTCAGCTGTCTTGTTGTTCAAAGTCTATATACTATATGTATGTATGCAGATAGAAAAATAATTTCTAATCTCCTCCCTTCATTTTAGGTTAATAGAACTCTTCAGACTCCTTGCTTATGGTGTGTTCTCCACTTTGTCCTAGTAGTCTTTTTCTCACCTGTCCCAGTCTTAATCCACCTTTCTTGAACACACATATGTTCCTCTTATTCTCCTTTCTGAAGGTAGCATTAATGTACATCCAGAAGATAGATTGGATCTATCCAAGAGCACGAGCCGTACCCCCAA
>NW_010233292.1:0-17784 GCF_000690775.1 Eurypyga helias
GAGGTTTAGATTAAATAGAAGGAAAAAATTTTCATGGAGAGGGTGTTGAGACACTGGAACAGGTTGCCCTGAGAAGCTGTGGATGCCCCATCCCTGGAAGTGTTACAGGCCCAGCTGGATGAAAAAAAAAAAGTGGAAGGTGTCCCTGCCCATGGCAGGGGGTTGGAACTAGATGGTCTTTAAGGTCCCTTCCAACCCAAACCATTCCGTGAGCCTATGACTCTATGATGTCAGCGGTAGTGCAGACTGGAACCTTCTTTGATATCTTAGGTGTGTGCCACCCAGTGACCATGTGGAGGGACCCTGCTTATTGGTACTGCAAGGGTCAGATCTGGGAGCTGAACCATGGCCAAACTGACTCTTAGCACCTGGGGAGTTATTATGGAACCCCTGGTCTGCTGCCAGCCGCACTACAAAAGATGATCATCACCTGCCTTGCAGGTATGATTGTTTGAAACCCCTTATTTGCAACACAATAAAGTCTCCCCAGAGCTGACACAAACAACAGGCAATGAAAGAATGAGCTGCGATTAGCCCAGCCATTTTTAAAATATCATTTCACCCATTACCTATACAGAGTGTTGTAATATGGTTTGTCTTTTGTTTTTCTGTCATAGAAAACCTGCACTGCCAAGGCACTTGGCTGATTTTGGCAACGGAGTTGCTAGAAGATCTGCTAGGAAAGTCTGTGGGCTGCCAAAAATCAGTAGCCAAAAAGGATTAGGAGTCAGCAGCCTGTGTTTTGCAAAACCTAAATTTTGTATGTTTGGTATAAAAAAGGTATGTAAAAAGTAGATACAGAAAATGAAACTCTCTATTCAGTATCCCAAGATAGGTGTTATCCTTAAAAGCCCCCTTTCTCTGTCAAACTTGTTGACCCTGGGACACACTAAAGGTCCGTGTGCCCACAGAGCGTGGAGCAACTCTAAGCCTCTGCTGAGAGAAGGAAACACCTGGAGCCACAAAAAAGTTTCATACACGATCCCAGTCCCACTTATGGGGATTCTGTTTTTCCAGAAAACAACCAGCATCCCCACCCTGACCCTCTTCAATCCATAACCGGTACCTTAAACAGGGACCAGAGGACAGCTCCCAAAGGGTGTGGGACCTACAATTGGAGACTCCAAGTAAGGAGAGAGAAGTCTGATTTGCACTGTATAGCACTGGCATGGGCAAGGCTCCCCTAACCCAAGCCAGAGGAGAACAGAAAACATAAGGAACAGCAGAAACACTGAAATACAGTGTCAGTGGAAAGGTGCAGCTAGGCCCAGCATCCTGCTTCCCAAGGTGACTGAAAATGGAAGACTGGAGAAGAGTGCAGGAGCACGACAGGCTTCCAGCGCTGCTTTCCATGGGTTTTCTTCATGCCTTATCTAAAACGGTGGCTCAGAGGATCTGCCTGGCCCAGAGGTAGTGGGGTTCCACTTCATTCCCCTGAGTAAAGGTCTTTTCCACAGCCCACCTACCCACCCTTTTAGCATCCTGTCACAGCCTCAGTAAGCGTTTGTGATGTGAAGAACCTCCTCTTCTTGCTTCTTTTTGACCTTCCACATAGTAATGTTACTTGGTGATCCCTAGTTCTTGCACCGAAAGGAGCACTGAGAAGCTGATCTCTGCTTGTCCTTTCAGCACTGTCAGAGATTTCCTAGATATCTGTGCCCTGCCCCAGCAGTTCCTCTTTGTCAGGACCCCTTGAAGGGTACCCCTGACCGAGTGTTCAGTACCTGGTGCAAACCTTGGAGGAGAACTGTGAAGGTCCTCAACGCCTGGTCCAGATGAGCACATCTAGAACACGGCAGGGCGAGGTGGGGCCTCAGACGGGGCGCAGACACGGAGGCCCTCTTCGAAACAGAAAGACCACAGCGGAGTGTGTCTGGCCGTGGTAACTGCTACTGCCTTTGGCCCGTGTTGACATTTTAGTGCAGAATCACATCTGTAACACCGGACGGTTAGAATAAAACACAGAGCTTTTAGGCGAGCGATGTGTCTGAGAATAAACTCCTTAATTTGGCTGAACATACACCAGTCCCACCAGAGGACTGAATCATCATTCTGAGCATGACTTGGATCAAACAATATAATGCTTAAATGCAATGGTTAAACAACATAATGCAAATCAGAATGGTAATTTTGTGGATTCCTCAGAACTCCCACCTCCTCTAGCCTTCTGGCAACACTGAGGCATAGGGATTCGGTATGATGTTAGTTGCTGCTGAGCTCGTGGCTAAAGCAAAATAGTATAAATTGAAGGTGAAGGTGAAGCAGATTGAAGGTGGCTTCAGCGTTCAAACCTGAACCCCAGGCAAAAAGGTAGTCTCAGTATTGTGGCAGGTAAGTAAAGGTCATTTTGGACTTCTCTTCGTAATGCCACATTTAAAAAGTGGGCGCAATTAGAAATCTATTGGATAGGTGGCTGTAAGACAAGCCTCAGTTGCCAAGGGAATGGGCTCAGCGAGCTTCCAGACCTTACTCACCCATGTTGCTGCACCCCCAGCTAAACTCTGCCAGCCTATCCGGCCCTCTGCCCCACGCAAAGCCATGTGAATCCTGCTCTGGGACGATGCCTGTGGTATTACACCACTGCTCTGGGGACAAGAAGAGGTACAGGGAAACGAGGAGACCTGCCACTGCCCACCTCCCCCCCCGCCATGCTGCAGGTGGGTGTGCCACAGAAGGTGAGGTTTTCCTTCCTGTCTCTCCTGAGATGTAGACCCAGCCCCCTGCCCACCTACAAACTGGGGCCCACTCCATGGACCACGGTGAAGAGAGACAGCTCTCCATGACTTCAGAGTATGAAGATTTAATCTCATCATAGTTTCCATTTTCGAGTGGTAAGCCCAGCAACAGATGCCTTCCTCAGCATATGGGACACAGGATGGCTCAAGGCTTCAGCTGCAGGGGTTTCAAACACGCTTTTCCCATTTATCCCAGCAGAGCAGCCTGCCCATGCAGCGAGATGGCTGTTCAGCACTGGGAGGGGGCTCTTCTGCTCAGCTGGTGCCATCTTACGGCACCAAGTTAACTCAGCCTGGGAGAAAAAAAGATCCTAAGAATGTTCCTGTGTGGTAGTCAGGAGGGTTGGGTGGTTAGTTCTTTTTTCATCCAGATGGGGGAAGTTGTGGAGTTGTGTGTTAAAAATCAGTTCAATATAAAATAAATAAGGGGCAAAAACCTCAGCTGTATTTTATGAGCAGAAGATTAAACCTTGCACAGTTTCTGGAAGGAGGAGACATACAAACCTACTTTCTGGGGAAGGCTTATTGCCCTACTTTAAGAGGAAGCAGAGACAGAGCTCTCAAGCCCTCAGGAAATGAAATAAACAACCACATCCTCAGGGTTTTTTACTGTTTTGCTCTAGAGGGCTTTCCAATCATTATCCTGACTGTTAAGACTGATGCTTGGGAACCAAGCACATTAAAAAAAAAAAAAAAAACAACACACCAACAACACAGCTTTTATGTGCATCAGCCTCCCATTGATCTGCCTGGAACCGTGAGCCCTGGCACATAGCTTTGATAGCCGTATGTGAGAGCGGTAACGAGTTCTGTGGAAAGGAGGAGCACTCTGCAGCATTAGCAGCCCTGTGCATTCACAGCATGTGCTTGAGCCACACAAAATCCTGAGACTTCAATATATTATGCATTCTTATCTCCCTCCTGATTTCAGGACCTTGAAGATCTCCCTTCCAAGGGCTCGGCTGCCGTCACATGGACTACAGCCAGCTTGTGATGCCCTGGTCAAAGCACAGGGTGAGATACTCGTGAGATTAGTCCAGTCCATCCTCATCCCACATGAACTTCCTAATGCTGCTGGGGCTGGCGGAGAGCAAAAGATCATATTGCCCTTTTGTGATCCCAAAATTGCCCTTAAAAACAAAATCTCAAACCCCCACAACACTTCCATATCATGCTAGCGAAAGCAAGCAACGTCCTGTCAGGAATCTTACCAAGTTAACATAGCTGAAATACACGTTTGTTCAAAATTCAGTGCAGGCAAGACACCAAGAGTCAGGGATTTAGACTCAAAAGTGAGCATGAAGATTCGCTTTTCCCCAGTAAACTCTCTTAGCCCACCAGTATGCCAAACCAGGAGCACAGCTAATCAAACGATTTCTCTTGCTGGCTGGGAAGGGAGACACAAAACATTACTATTATTTGTATTTTGAAATAATTGGGAGCTGTTTGTGGTCCGCAGCTTTGTGGATTTATAAAATACATAAGATATTCATTAACATGGGCTTTTATATTTAAAAGTTCAAACACAACCCAGGAGAATTTGTAAGTCAAAGTTTGTAACAAAAATAGGCCTCTACCACACAGGCAGCGGCATTGAGCACACACTTGCCGATGCATCTCTGCGAGCCTATAATTACAATAAACACTAAATATACGCACCGTGTGGGCAAGTCGGTGTTAGCTGAATGGCATTTTAAATGGCTCCATATGCTTTTGACTAAACTACTTTGTAAATGCACACAATAAAGTCCTCAACATTTTGCTACAGCATAATGTTTCCTTCAGTTTTATAGTGCTGCAGACTATTACAAAACCCAAGAACAAACTCTGGCTCTATTAACACAAAACCATGGTTTTCTTTATAATTCTGCTCCGCTTATTGCCTCCCAACCTGGTTGCAGACTGCATAAACTATACGCCCTTTGAAAGCATCTATTTTTTTTAATCTGCTTTGATGGCGCTTAGATGAAGGCAACTCTGGTCCACAGTCAGTGCTTCTTCAATAATTAGACCTCAATAAGCACAGTTAGCTTTTTCTTATCCGTGAGCAAGGTCTTAATTAGTTTAAAAGCAGGCAAGGTGTTGTCTCTGTAATCATGTAACATATTTTTCATTTTGTATCACTTCTGCGTTGGGAGCCTTCAGCTCAGGACTTCATGGAAGTGGGGCGTGCATAGGTCTCAATACTGCAAGTTCTTCCCAGGCTGAATGAGATGGAGCTGTTCAAGCAACTGGAAAAAGAGGGCAGGGGAAGCATGAAATATAAAAGCTGTTCTGCAGGAAATGAGTGCTGAGATGCACAGGAAGCTTTGTGCTGCTGCTGCGTTTGATGAAGAGAAAGCTGGTGTGACATCTGGCTCGGCTTACCTTGGCAATTAATGTGGTGTAATAAGCATGGATCTGCTGATGAAAGCATTTGGTCCTGAGGTGTCTCACATCACCATTATGACCTAACGTCAAGGTGTTTATTTCAGAGTATCTATAATCCAGCCTCCAGGGCTAAACAATTGGATTGCACGTACGATCTGGCACTTAGGATCCGAGTGACCCCACCAAACCCTGTCTTCCTCCCTTACCACCTCTTCTAGAAAGTACCGCTCTGTCCTTTCATCTGTCTTCTGTCAATGTGTCACTGCCCACATCAGTTTGTACACACATCATCTCCCTTTTAAAGCTTAATGACAGAAAAATCTCTATTTCTGTCTTTCTTGGTGCTGCTCCTGAATGGCACCGCAAAGACGGCTTCTCCATCCACCTCCCTGTTCATGTTCAGACAGTGTGATCTTCACGGGCTGAGGGTGGGAGCCTTATCCTGAGGCAGCACTGACAGGACACCTGATGTTTGTTGGCTTGGGCTGTTCTTTTCCCAAAGGATAAGGATGGCAGGATTTCCTCCTGAGTGGCCACCATGCTTGGACTCCTCTGCCTGAGTGTGACTGCAGCCTTGGGGACACATGGGGCAGCATCATCCTTTGAGTTCGTGGCAAACACCCAGGTTCTGGATGTGCGTGGCCATGAGCTGAGTGGAGTCCAGTGCTCCATGGCACCTTTAGGGAGCTTATCACTGGGATCAGAAGTGGAGCTACTGTGCCGGGGCATCTCACCATGCAAATCCTGCCAGACAACCCAGCTTGGCGTGGGCAAGACTGCCAGGGTGAAGTGATGCACAGGGTTTGTGAGACAATCCTCCAGGCTTGTTCAAACCCCCACACGACGGTTCCTGACCAAACCCCCAGAGTCAACACAGTGTCTCTTTATCAAGAGTGAGACACAGTCTCTCCTCTCCTCTCCTCTGCCTTTCCATCCCTTCGCAGTGTGACGCAGTCTCTCCTTGCCTCTCCTCTCCTCTCCTCTCCTCTGCCTTTCCATCCCTTCTTCCCACTTGGTAAGAAATGTTAGCATTACCCTCAAAATGCCAAGTGATTTTTCAGCTATTCCCGTCTTGAATCTGGAACAAGCTAAAAGTAGTTGAACCTAACTCAGCTCAGTAGGAACACAGATTTGCTTTCACCTGACAAACAGTTACAGATTTTTTTGCCCTTTGGATTGCTGTGAGTTTGCTTGTGATAACTATTTTCCACATCTAACAAGCCTACAGGGCCAACTTTGGAATTCACCAGACATGCCACCAAAAAGCAAAAGCTGCATTAGGTTGTCTTACTGCTGTCCCGGTCACATGAGTGCAGGCCATGCAGTTTGTCGCTGCCTTTATGCTTTCACACTACGCATTACAGTCAGTGGAGTCAAGCAAATGAGTCATCTCGACCCATAATTTATACATTTGGGCACAGGAATTGCCTGCTGACCTAGCCCACCATTGACTGAGACGAGAGAGGAGACAGCACGATAGGATGTGGGGGGCTGTAGTTGTTGCAGACACTTCTCGTGGCAGTACCAGTGATATAAAATTCCAGTCAGAGAACTATAACCTTACCCGGAATGGAAGAAAATAATTTCTCCCTGGACTTTGGGTTCTTCTCACTTCCTTTCATCTGCCTGCAGTGTAGGCATCTGCTTCTCAGTGGCCTTTCCACTGACCAGCACAGGGTCATAGGAACCCACTCTGTGTGCGTTATATATATACAGACATTTAAAATGAGGCAAGAGGAGTAATTAAGGATGCTAACTGATGGGCTCACTAGCCCTGCAAGAAGAACTCTGGTTCAAAATTGGGAGCAAGACTACTGAATTAAAGCACAGTAGCTAGTAAAACCAGAGGCTTTGTAAAACAATGATAAATGTGTTATGCATTCACCAGTTGGCCAAAAGGGGACCCCAGTAAGTAAATTTACTGACAGAGGAGTCCAGTTCGAGAGTACAAAAAAAGCAGGAATTCCTACAGGCACCAGTTTAAGCCTTTGGCTCAAAATAACTGGAGAGCGAGAACATTTTTTAAAGCTTTTGATGACTGCCTCAGAAAGCATCACTGGGCAATAAACATTTATTGGTGCAAAGCTGCAGCATTATCCTCTTTTCCATTCTGACAGTAAGACCCCACCTTCACCTCCGTGCCTACAAAGGATTAATTAGACAGCTGGTGTGCGGAGGCTGCTTACCACACCGGGGGAGAAATGGCAGCACGAGAGGCTCGGGATGTGAGTGAGGAGGCCAGCCGCCCCAAGCTCGCTCGGCGGGCAAGGACACAGAGCTGCTGGCGTGAGTCAGGGAAGGCAGCGGCGCCGTTCGGGGCTGGGTGCCGCAGAGGATGTCAGATCTGAAACCTTCCCGGGCAGGCAGAGTCTCTGCAGTAGCTACACACAGGCTCAGTGCTTCACGGGCTCCCTCAGGGACAGCTCAGTTGTGACTAAACCACAGCTGCAATTCAGAAATGCGGGAAGAGACGTACCAGCTTTTGCAGAATAGGTGCAAAGTGGGGTGAAGGTATAAAATGTTAGGGCAGGAGGAAGAGGCAATCAAAACAAAAACTGAGGGTTCAGGCTGCTATCAGTGTACTGCTGGAAGTGCCAGGAAAGGTCTTCCTCCTTCCCAGGGAACCCTGACTTTAGTTTTGCAGGAAAAAACCCAAGTGGAGAAGAAACCACTGAGACAGACTTGCAGTTCCCAAGACTTCCGGGCTAGCTGATGATCCACAATTTTGTCTTGTATTACAAAATGATTTTGCCTGCTGGTACCTGTCCTGGAATGAGCCACGAGCAAACCCGACACCCAACAGTGTGATGCACAGGTGGGGCGGGGGGGGGAGACAGGGAGGAGGTCTTGTTTCCTTTGAGCAGACCAAGAGGCAGCTGGAAAATGAAGTCTGTCTAACACATCCACGTTCTGCTGCCCAGGTCATTAGCGGAAGAGGTTCAGACTAATGCACCGTTGCTCAATATTAATATGGAACTAAACCAGAAATAGTCACATGTGACAACTTATGGAAACCTCAGCAGGGAGACAGACAGATGAAATAAATGTGGTGATATGCACAACTTTTATTGGCGTTCCTATTTTTAACCTCCTAAAAAATGCATTTACACATCCCACACATTAGCTACATAATCTCTTCCTAAAACACTAACAAGCCAACAACCTTCCCCATCATACAGAATGTAAAGAGCTCATCAACTGCTTGGAAAAAGCGAGGACAGCACCAGTTGGAGATGCTTTGGGGTGGGGGGTGTGTGTGACCCAAGGTTTACAGAGTTGTGATGCTGGATGCAGGACTGTTACCCACCACCTCCTGCACAGCCAGGGTTTGAGGGCAGCTGCTGAAATCAGACAGGGGAAAGCAAGTCCATCTTTACACCGCAGGCAGTCATCTTGCGCGCTCACTGCCTCGGGAGCACAAGGGTGCAGACAGGGCCATAAGGTCCAAAAAGGGGCTAGAAGAAATCAGCAAGAGGTACATAAATAAATACCCAAGGGACTAGACAAGGATGTACCCAGTAACAGTAAGATAAGGTGCCTGGGAGCATGGGGAGAGTGAGGAGGAAGGACTACCACTGGCAGCCGGGCTCACACGTTCACCTTCAACGACATCTCCTGCTGGCAGTGTCAGAATTAAGATGCTGGGTGGCTGAGATGGCCCATTAATCTGATTCAGGAGGGCATTTGTCATGTTACAAATAACCTTCGGGGGGAAAAAAAAAAAGCCCTTCCATGTGCCTGCAGAAAGTGGGAGAGGCAAAGAGAGCATTTACACTCCTGGGAGATTCGTCAGCGCTGGCCACTGCCAGAGCTGCTTAATCGTGCCATTAAGGCCATATTCCCCAGGGGCTCTCTGCAGCCAGCCAGCGCTGCAGAGGCACGGGGGGTAATAACTGCAGGTGGGCTGGCAGCAGAGATCACTGGCAGGGTAATTTTGCTGCTCTATATGCGTTAGGAAATCAGTATGAGAATTCAGATGATGGCAATTCTGGAGCAGGAACAGGTACTGAAACAGAAGAGTAACCCCACAGTGCTGACGCGGAATAAACTCTGCCCAGGGAGAGGTTAGGGGTATGCCTGGTCAGTGTTCCCTTCATGGATCAAACTTAAATGAAGCCGCGCAGGGAGTGAGGGAAGCACAGGAGCACACCTAACGCTGCCACGGGCATGCAACGCCTCGGACATTGCTGAGCCAATGGTTTGTGTTTCCCTCTATGCAGATCCAGTCCGTGCCTGTCGCTGCAGCAGCGAGGACGTGTATCACCTGGATCAGGGAGGAGGACGGCGAGCTGCCGTGGCCTGCATCCCAGGGCCACCACACAGTGGCAAGGAGGGCTGATCTCCGTCGGTGCTGACGCGGGTCAGTGCAGGGTGGGGATCCCTGGAAGGGTGCGGGCAAGCTTGCACTGCTCAACAGCAATGAAGGCTGGGGACCAGTTGCTGAACATAGCCATTGCAAGTGGGTTTTGTGATGCTACGCTTTAGCCCAGAGATTGACAAACTTGTCTTCAAGCAGCCATTAGGGATGCGGCACAACTGACTTTTTTCTCTGCTTGCACCCCTCCTGATAGGCACCCAGCTGTGTGATGTGGCCACCTGTACTCATACCTGTGTTTGTGTGTGTAATTGCTATCTTACTACCAACAAGCACCTTTCCACAAGGCCCTTTAGGCCTTTGAATGTGGGATTACCTTTTTTACACCATCATGAAGGTACTATGGCATCCTAATCCCACTTAGGACACCCATGCTCTGATAAGACTTGTAGTCAACAGGAATAAGGTAGGTTTACAAAAAGAACACGAAGAACATAACTTGCTTTTTCTGATTGCCACCAACCTTCTTGCTGGTGCTACCTAAAGGCAGGGGGATGCTACATCTGCAGTTGCCAGGCAACAGCCAGGAGTTATCTTCTCTTTTGGTCTTTACCCAGTGGACTTGTCCGGAGAGGCTTTCTGGCCCTGAGAGGAAGTGGAGAGGCTGGAAGCCTCAGGGAAGGAGGAGCAGGCTCAAGAAGCCTGCAGATGATGAATTCCTCACTAGTCTCTCAGATTTCGCTCTTTTTCGTCTCTACAAGAAGACATTAGCTGGTTCATCATTAAGGATGCTGGAGCTGTGGGCTCAGACACCACCATGCTAGTCAGAGGTGGGCATCAAAACAGGCTTGTCAGACTAGCTGAAATCTTCTCTTGTTCACTGAAAAAAAAAAAAATTACTTGATTATTACTGAGAAATTCTCTTGGAAATTCTGTAGCCAAATCCTATGACTTAACACAGTAAATTTCCTGTGAGCTTTCCTGGGAGGAAGAAGGCAGAGGCTAAGCTGAACTGTTCTCCCCCTCTTTTGTCCTGCACTTTCCTATCACCTCCTTCCGGGCTGGGCGCTGTGGCCATGCAGCCACCACTCCCTTCTCCCCCACTGACCTCCCCTGAGGTTTGATTTATTCGTCTTCTGTGGCCTTCATGACACTGAGATAAAACCCTGAAAAAAAAGTGAAAGCTATCACTTGTGTAAGGCTGGAATAAGTGATTAAGCCTGTGCAAAACAAGGGAAGGAAAGGAACAAATAAGCCCCAGGGACCATGGGTGCCTCTGTTGCCTCGGCAGGAGCAGCCCATGCTGTGAAGACACGCATCAGGGAATTAATTTACCAAGGTGCCAGTGCTGTACAGCCTCTCCACTTCAGGCACTTCAGGATCCAGCCAGCCCTTTTCCTACCCCTCGGAGGTGTGCGTGTCTCCAGTGGGCAGGCAGCTGCAGGAGCAGTTACAGCTCCATCTCACAGGGAGCCAGAGCCCCTGCTGCGATCATCCAGGGCAGGCAGGCGACAGTTGTGCGTGCCTTTTCTCCCAGCACCTTCCACAACACTCCCTACGAATGGCTGTATCAACAGTTATGGAAACCCTCCGCATCCGGGGCAGGGAGGGAGGTATCGTGTCCTGTGTGCAGAGGTGCTGCTCTGCCATTACTGCTTGTGGAAGGGCATGGATTGCTATGACTAAAAAACGTCACGGTAGCTCCTACTTTTGGAAAGAAGAAAAGAGCAGTCCGTAGTCGTGCAGGCTTGGCCTCAGGCTGCCCCTTGGCTGCCTTAACGCCAGCCTCTGTGGGCACAGCTCGCCCAAACTCACATCCCCCGACAGCTGGGCTCTGCAGGCTCTCCTGGGCTCTGGGGGTCACAGCTTTGCCGCACCCGAGACTGTGACAGCCGGTTGGAATAAAAAAGTCGTGCTGTTCAGTCTGCAGGGCAGTCCCCGGGCTGCCCTTAACGGTAAGTACCGGCACAGTAGATCAGCCTTCACGCATCGCACGGGACGGGAAAGTCTGGGGTCAGGTGAACATCACCGTTACAGCTGACAGATCAGGTACCCAGGCAGCATCACGCCATCTGAGCCTACAGGAACCTCTGTCTGCCAAAAAACATGTCAAGGGGAATTTCTTTTCCACATAGCAAGGGTGTTTCCCTTCTCCTGAGTCCTCTCTGCAGGACGGCGCATGGCGAGCAGGGTGGCTGGTGGTGTACCTGTCAGCCTGCTACTCTCAGCGCAGGGGGATAACGCAGAACCCTCAAGCAAATAGACCCCTCTAACGTGGTTTGGTTTTAGTCTTTAAAGAAAGGAACTGAGTAGCAATGAGCTCGGGCTGTTGCTCCAGGAGCAGTGGGTAATTCTCTGACTCAAGAAAGGCAGCACGCCAAGGAAAGTGTGTGGGCTGCAATGCACGACAGCTTCTGCTGGTCCCAGCGCCAGGGTGACTCACCAAGAGATGGCGTGAGGAGACACCTGCGGAGGGCTGATAAATCTGTTGGGCGAGCAGGGAATACCTGAAAGTGGAGTTTTCACTCAACTGCTTTGAGAGACAATATTCTTCCAGGGATCACTTGGAAAAATAGAGATGCAGAGGAGCGACTGCCACTGGCAGCTATTGCAAAGGGAAGCCATGTGCCCTCCCAGGCAACCACAGTGTGGGCAGGGAGTAGCAATCTATGGGCTAGGTGAAAAGGAGCAGCGACCCTCCTGTTCTTTAAAGGCCTGCGTGTGCTCCTCCCTGGCAAGTGGTTACCGGCAGCACTGATGAGCTGGGTGACCCTCCAAAGAACTGAGAGCTCCACCGAAAAACAAAACCAGAGTGATGGGGAGGGGAATGTGGTGAGTTGACCTTGGCTGGCTGTCAGATGCCCAGCTAGCTGCTCTCTCACTCCCCTCCTCAAAAGCAAAAGCTGTAACGGAGTTGGAAATAAGGCTCAGCAGACCGAGCGAAGGCCTGAGGGAGGCAGGGAAGCTGGTTTCTAGGCCTATGTGAGTACTGTTCTGGTCTTTTTTCCATGAACATAGGACATTAAAGCAACAAGGAAAAAAAGATGTCTCTTCTCTTGCTATGGCAGATGCAATGACATGAAATTCAGGCCCAATGCTTGTGGCTTTGCAGCCACCACGATGTATTTATGCAGACTGTAAAGAAAATAAATCCCTTTGAAGAATAAGCTTCAGAAAATACCTCCCTGGTAATCCATCCGTCACTTCTAATAAGCTGGTGATGCAGTATCAGGTATTGTCATCCTCTGGAAAAAAATACTCTTCCAGCCAAGCGTAACACTGGGAGAAAGTGAACTTTCCTGGGCCGCACTGGAGAAGGAGGTGCCAGACCCTGCACTCCCTTCTGCCTTTGCGACACGTTTCAAATACATCCCAACCTGCTCAGATATGGGGCAGACCTTCCCTGCATCCTGCTCGGTTCTCAGCCATGATCAGATTTCCCATCTCTCGGCACCACCTGCTCCTTCTGCTTAGGCCGAACACCCTTAGAAAATCCCAAAAGAGAAGCCCAGCAGGCACAGCTTTTGGCATAGACAAAGCCGCGAGCAGCTGAGCAGCCGCAGCGCAGGTCCCACGGAACGGTGCTACTGCGAGGACCAGGATTTTCCTCTCGTCCTCTGGACAACATTCAGTTTTGCCCACGCTCTGAGCTGCCTCTGCACTTTGCATCAGCAATGTCCTTTCCACTCTGGCTGCTGGGAGGGGGCTGAGGGACAGGAGAGGTGGGCCCAAGATAGCTTCCCCTCTCCGACAGAGACCCACGTGGGTGGGAGATGCCTTTTTCTCCATCGATAAGTCTGGATGAGGGTTTGTCTCTGACAGAGAGCTCCACCAGCATTGAGGCTGACATGGAAAAGTTTCTTCTATCCTTTTTGGTCGTGCCCTTTTATCCTCTAACTCAGAAAAATGGGGCATAGGATGTCTCTTGCTCTCTAAAGGCCTGAATAAATTCAACCAGACAGATGTATAATGAGCTTTCTTTAACGGACCGTTTTACACTTCGGATGTTTCCACAGACAAGCGTGCATGTGGAAACCATCCGTTCCACAGGAAGCCCGTAATACCCACTTGAATTTAAAATACACACTTAAGAAAAAGTGCACTGCATCTTAATAACTGTGGGGGATTCTGGAGGTCACGAACACGGGGAGGCATTAGCATGGGGCATTCATTCCCGTTTGTGAGGCCTAGCAGTGCGTGGCAGTCCTTGACCTGTCAGAGCGCAGCACTGATTTTTCCCATCTTGAGCAGGCCTTTTCCGAGGAGCAAGCAGCAATTGCAACAAACTGTACAGCAGCTTTATTAAACACACAAGCACGCGCTGGAGACTGCTGTTCCCACTAACAACTCGCTAATACCCTGGGTCAAATCCCATGCACAGTGCCAGCAGGGGCTTAAATGAGAATTCAGAGTTCAAGCCGAGGCTCGTTTGTGCGCTATCAGGGTCACCCGTGCAGCTGCCAAGTTTCACGTCAGAGAGAGGAAAGGAGAGACAAGGCATAGCCAGCACAAGGTAAGTCATCCATGAATGGCTCGGGCCGAGAGATGCCTGATGACATCCCTTTATTTACAGAACTACTGGTTTTCTTTCCTCGACGCTTGTAATGAAAGGTAGACGTGAAGAAGCACTCCTGACATCTTCCGTACGTCCACGTGTCTTCCAGTGCGGCTGGGAGACAGATGTGACCAATTCCGTACCGCACGACGCAGCTTCCACAGAGCTCCCAGTCACGAAAGCAGCCCCAGGGCATCTGCGTCACCCAGACGCAGCGTCTCTCCTTGGGCTGGGGGTCGCTTCATCAGTTTGTCTCGGCATTGCCTGAAAACCTACTCTGTTTGCAGCCCACAGAAATGTTCCCCAGCCACTTATTTCCAGGCTGAGAGCATTGCAGGGGCCTCATTTCAGCCGGAGGAAATGCTTTTAGGAGTAATCTCTCTGGCAACCCGTATTTATTGTCCTGCTTTCATATGATTTACACAGTCTTTTCAGCATTATTCAGTCGATGTTCAATTAATCTTGCTTACAAACCTTTTTATCTAAATCGTTTGTATCTTTCTTTTCACCAATATAACCAGATTTCAAGGCAGGTATCGCAGCACAGTAAGCATTATCACATGGACAGCTTGAGCATGTAGGAGAGCATTTCATTACACCTTTCATTTCTTTTCACTCTCAAGACAAAAGATGAAGGATCAGGCTACCCCCATGTCCTTTAAGAAGTGTCAGGAGCAAAGATTTTGCTGAGCAGCCCCTGCTCAGGCATATGGCAGCAGGTTGCTAAGTTGAAATATTTGGATTTCCCTTTTTAGCACACGCAGGAGATGGACGGTCTTAGAAGGCTCAGAAAGGCTTTGGGGGCCTTGCTGACCTTCATCCACGCATCAAATTGTCAGAAATAATAGACTTGTAGGAAAACAGGATAACCTTGACTGGATATTGCCTCCTATTTTAGAGTTGAGTAGGGTAGTGTTTTATACCTGCACGTCACCACATGCAGAAAACCCCACCTGGCCCCAGAAGGTAGCACAAGGATCTATTAGCTCCCTGCGAGTAGGCAGCCAGCGTTTCACTCTGCTTTGCTGCCATCGTGGCTGCCTCTGCTCAGTCAGAGCTGGAGGGGAATAAGCTTCACCTTGACACAAGCAGCTGGAAACCGCAGACGCTGTGGGAACACATCTGAGTACGGGTTTTCCTGCACGGTGCTGCCTTCACGCACGGCCTCCGTCTGTCGGTGTTGCTTGAGACTGGAGCCTGGAGCAGGCTGCTGACTCAAGCCGGGCAGACAGCAGCAGTGGAAGTAACGCGCACAGCTGTCGGTTTGGGTTTGTTGGCCTTGCTTGTCTCCAGAGAGAAGATTCTTGAAAATCCATGATGTGCTGTCTTGGGGTTCAGCGTCATTGCAGACCCTGGTAGGAAGCCTCTGAAAATGAAAAATATCATGGTTTTAACAGAATAGAAGACTAATACTGTGGTTGAAGGAAGGGGGGGACCTTCTACCTCCTTAAACCATAATGGTTACAAAATGTGAGACTCCTGTGTCTCTAAATTACTGCTTACTGAGGCACTTCAGTGAATCGATCTCTGCTAATAGTTATCCCATTTTAACTTCTCTCTAGGCATCCACTAACCCAGCCTCCTGCTCTGACTCTGAATGCAAGAAGTGGCTGCCACTGGCTACTGAATTATAGGCTCTGGCATCATCACAGTGACATTTCATAACAACAAAAATTATCCTGTGTTTAAAATGGAAAAAAAAGGAGAAAGCATCTGAGGGGAGAAGGCTGTTTTTTCCTTCCAGTTGCTGTACGTGCGACAGCGTGGCACCCTCTAAGCCAACACGAGCAGCACTTGGTGCCGGCATACTGAGATGAGCCACCGACCGCTTCCCATGGAACCAGAGGTGAGAGGACCCCCTCCAATTGTTGAGCAGCAGCTCTAGGCCAGTTACGGGAGCCCAAGTGTAATTTTAGCAGCTGCAGGCCGCTGTGTATCCCACACACTAATGACATGTAACGGCGTTGGCTGATCCTTCTCTCTCTACAAATCACCGCTAATGACATGTAACGGCATTGGCTGATTGATCCTTCTCTCTCTACAAATCACCCTTCCAGTAAACTGACAAAGGCAAGATTTAGGGATCAGGGTGCCTGGCAGCACCAGTCCTGTGCCACCTCTCAGGCGCTGGTCCCAGGGACATTGCTGTCAGCAGCAAACCCAAGCTGAGCAGCGCCTGGCCCTTCTCCTGTGCAGGTATGTGTTTCCATCCCCTGCGCAATCTTTGCCGCCGAGTCCACACAACAGCTCACACGTCGCTGACAGGACCGCAGAACGGATCCAGCTGAAAAATAACCCTAACAAAACAAACTGTGAGGGTTGTTTTAAACAGTTTGGCTATTCTACGTGAATATTAGGTATATGTAATCATATAGTATGCCATATATAACTGCTATATATGTTTTCATACATGGAAATCTATATTTTTTTTATTATCTGCCCAAATGTCAAAACTTGCAATTTTTAACCTGGAAGAGTTAATTGCTGCGGCTTGCCTTCCTCTGAAGCACAGCATTTTTAACAAAATCACATTTCACAAAGCCTCTGCCATGCACTGTTGCTAGTTCAGATTGGTATCGCTTTCCAGCCGGGACTCCGGGTCAGATCCCATCGCCCGGTGAACGCACAAGCTATAACCCAGAACACACCATTTATTTAACCCAGCAAGCATAAAATCCAGGTGATGACAATGACGGCCACCCAAAAGATTACCCTTTTGAACCAGCACTCCCCTCCACCATCTGGCTGGTCCCTGACCCAGCGATGGGGAGAAGAAACAAGGCATGGGGATGCTCCCCGCAAAACGCGGAGGTGCCTGTCCTTCCACTCGTTGCCGTTGCTGTGGGGAGTCGGCTACAGTTTCCTTCTCAGTCCACCCCTCAAAAAGGCTGTTGGGGGCTGAAGGGCTATGCCCGTGGGCTTTGCAAGGGCCCCAACTTGCTGAGGATGAGCGGTGCAGCCAGCAGAGCTGCTGGCCAGCCAGGCCGGGGTGGCTCTTCCGTGGCTTCCCGTTCCTCGGCGCTAAAACATCGAGTTGTGCAATAGCATAAAGGAAACGATTTTTTTAATAAAAAACGGCCCTGCTTTTGAAGCCAGAGGAAAAAAGATCATAAATCTTAAGAAATAGCTCATTAGGAAGCTGGAATTAAGCACAAGCGAGTAGGAATTTTAAAGCTGACATTCTAATTTTTTCATTCAAATTATTGAAACAGCAATCTTCTATTAATTTCCCTATAATTTGTATATGCACTTAAGAGAATATATACCCTCCATCCATCTTGTCAGGCACATACACCCAGGATTTTACCAGCAAGATCCTGAGAGAACAACCCAAGGTTAGCAGAGAGAAAGCTGCAGCAACACCCCCTGCCACAGGGAAATCTGAGTGCCTCTCCAGCAAATACATCGGAGCAGAGGTTTGTAATGCAGGAGGCACTCAGACCCTATAGCTTCACAGCTATTTTCTTTTTCCCCCTACATTACTTCAGTTGAAGTGCTTCAACCACACCACGGCAAATGTCAGAGAACAAATCAATATCTCGAGAGGAGAGCAGTGTTGATGCACCACCACAATCACACGTGAAGAGAGGGACAGTGCTCCTGCCTGCAGTGGTTTTGTTGGTATGAATGCTGCTGCCTGGCAATTTCCTCCTAGGGAAGTGAGAAGTGTTGGGAGTTTAGTCTTATTACAGCTAACCATCCTCACCCCAACTCTGCGCAAAGCTCAGAAACCATGACAAACCCCCTCCAGGGCGTGTCACAGCAGACAACAGGGATGCTCGTTTGGAAAGGATGGCGGTAATTTTCAT
>NW_010233293.1:0-385 GCF_000690775.1 Eurypyga helias
GGGGAGTCGGCAGAAAGAAGCCAGAGGCCGAGAAAGCAGACCAGCACTCCGGCAGAGCCCTTCTCATCTAGCAGCCCCACTCCTCTCTTCCCCTGGTTCACGTCCAGCCCCCAGACGGAGAGAGGCAGGAGCAAGGACAGGGCGGCGGAGGAGCTCTCCAAAGAGAAAGACGCCGACAGGAGCCTGGAGAAGGACAAGAGCAGGGAGAAGGACCGAGAGAGAGAAAAGGAGAACAAGCGGGAGTCAAGGAAGGAGAAAAGGAGGAAAGGGTCTGAAATTCAGAGCAGCTCTGCCTTGTTTCCCGTAGGGAAAACGCCCAAAGAAAAAGTTGTCGGCGAAGACGCGGCGGCGTCATCGTCTGCCCAAAAACCCGCCGGCGGGGAGA
>NW_010233293.1:440-783 GCF_000690775.1 Eurypyga helias
ATCGGCCAAGAAGGGTAGAGGCAGCTCGGAGAAACCGGATCTGGACCTCAACCCCGCTGTGCCGTCGGCGGAGAAGGAGAAAGCCCTGCGCCTCTCCGCTCCGTCGTCGAGCGCTGTCAAGCATTCCGCCTCCTCCATCAGCTCTATGTTGGCTCAGGCAGACAAACTGCCGATGACTGACAAGAGGGTGGCCAGTCTTCTGAAAAAGGCAAAAGCCCAGCTCTACAAGATCGAGAAGAGCAAGTCCCTCAAGCAAGCGGATCAGCCAAAAGCGCAGGTATTCCTTCTCCCCCGTCCGGGCTGGGTTGGTTTCTCGCTTCTTTTGGCTCTGCGCTCGCGCTGA
>NW_010233294.1:0-2659 GCF_000690775.1 Eurypyga helias
CGTGTCCAGCTGCGGCGTGTCCAGATGTGGCGTGGCACCGTCCCCGTCTGCGGTGACACCGAGGGTGGCTGCAGGACGAGAGCGGGCAGACCATCAGGCTGCTCCTTGGCCGGTGACAGCCTTCCTGCTGCAGTACTTAGTCAGTATTTACTGCTGCGCTGCTCTTACCTTTAAATTAACTTACAATATACCTTCAGGACTAATGACTTGGCTACATAAAGCCCGTGCACTAGAAACGGGGTCATTCGTTTTCTGATGTGCTCCCTATAAAATGATTGTCAGCTCCTCCAGCCTGGCAGCACAGGCGCCCACAGGAATCCCTCGCTGTAATTATATTCCCCCAGACTTCCTTTTCATTGCTAATACAGCCATCTCTTCCCCTTTCTCCCTTAATAAGGTTGTTTGCCTCCTTGGCAAGGACACTGTCATCCATATTTTGGTGCCATGTTCTGCGCCTCCTGGTTTCTCTCTTCAATTTTAAGATAAATTATCTTGCCTTTGCAGGGCTGTCATCAGCATGTTTTTGAAGAACTGCATTATCAAACGGTATAAGGCTTGCAGTGGGGCAGCCTAACCTAAAAAGACATGTTTATCTTTATTATCACACTCCTATCTCTTCATTAACTTTCAGATATCTTCATGTTCCAAGGGTAGCTGTTGTCACATCTTGTGAGCGATAGTATTAATCTTCCCCCGTGCCTCTGCCCAGGATGGCTCTGCTCGACGGCTTCCTTAGAGGTTTCCTGTTATTTTTGTAATCAGGTCAATATTACAGTTCTGCATAAACAAACAAGTAATGTTTCTTATGAATCCTTATGAATTTATTATGATGGAAATTCTCCTCTTTTATATGCACGGCTATTCCCTGACCTATTATTCCACATTTCTGATGTACAGAAGGAAGAGTACCATCCGTTGTACATAATTTAATCTCTTTTCCCATTACATTAACGTTCGCCTCTTGCTGAGAAACATCCGATTCCCTCTTGATGGCGATGGCATTATGACAGCCTGGCAGGGCCACCCACGCTGGGGGCCACGGAGCTGTGTGGGGATGCTCCTCACGCGTTTCGGGGCCCATCCCCTGCCCGGGGTGCACGTCCTGCCAGCCATGCCCTGCAGCAGCACCGCCAGCACTGCGGGACTAGTCCAGAGAGCTGCTGCAGGAAAGACAAACACTTACAAGCCAATGACCTTTTCCATTTTTTTGGGATAGGAAGGTGGGAACAAAGCTGTAGCTAATGGTGCAACATCTCTGATGTGCCTGCCCTGGATGTTGCTGAGCAGTGCGACCGTCTGGCATGTGCAACAGCCCCAGCACCATCAGCCTCTGCTCCCCACCACAGCCCAGCTCAGCTCCTGCCCCTGTTCTGCTTTTCACACTAAACCGTGCTCCTGCGACCCCGGCTGACTTCACCAAAGGTTCCACCAAACAGTAAAAACATGGAAGCCGGGGCGTCTCTCCCTGAGGCCTCCCAGGGTGCTCCCGCGATGGGTGCAGCTCACTGTCCGTCGGGACGCACCGTCTGGGACACTCAGTATCTCTGAGTTGCGAGGTCTACCCGCAGCCCTTCATTAACTGCCCCGGGGCACCGTCCGCAGCCACGCTCTCACGGGGCAGAAAGGGCTGGCAGGGCCACCAGCATCATCCCACACTTCTTACCATTCTGCCTTCCTCTTCCTTCCTTTTGCAGTACCCTGCATCTTTGTTTACCTATTTTTTCCCACTAGACGAGCCCCTGGTTTTGTGGCTGAATATTCATGTCTGTGAGAAGCCTAAAATAACGGCGCATAATTAGGATCACGTTATGCTGACTGTAGTTGGCAGAATAATTGCCACAACCCAGGACAGCAAATAATCCTATAAATAAATCAAACAGTGAGACCAGGGGCTGTGTTAGGGTGTGCGCTGGTGGGGGCTCTGCGGGGAGAGCAGTTCCTTCTGGAAGAGGGCAGACACCAAAATCCCAAAATCGCTGTGTGAAGCATCAGCGGGGCCGCAGGGCAGACCACGCAGGGGCGGGCTGGGATTTCCCTTCCCCAGACCTTCCCCAGCCCTTGGGTCACCGGAGGGTGAGGAAAATCGCTAGAACATTTGGGGAGACGGCGGGGAGCACCAGAGCTGGCTGTGCTTTGGGACAGAAGCAGCGATTAAGGGTCCGGTGCGGAAATTCTGCGGTGTAATGGGACGGCTGCGAAGGCAAGAAAGAAGAGAAAGAGGTTGCTGGAAACAGGCCTGAGGGGAAAACCCCTTTTTAAACTCCCAGGACTTGTGATCAGGGAGAAAAATCACTTCTATATCCACTCTTGGAAACTGCATTTGGCATTCGCGGCTGTGGACTGCGTTCACTTTTAAAAACAACCACTCCTCTCCCTCCTCCCTTCCATCCCCCTGCGGGAAAACCAGCCCACACTCTGCGGAGTGCTCTGAGGGTGCTGTGACTTGGTCCGGAAAAGGTGCTACTTCTCCTTCTGGTAGGTGTCCCACCCGTGTCCCCCGACACCCGTGACACACCGCTGAGTGCGGTTCCTTGGAGCGTGCGTGCGGCAGAGGGCTCCTGGCTGGCATCCCTGGCTTGCAGGGCTGGGGGGAGAAGGGGACTGAGGGAAGGGGCGAGGGGTTAGGGAGACACCCCCAGGCCCTGAGCACCGCAGAGGG
>NW_010233294.1:2702-3371 GCF_000690775.1 Eurypyga helias
CAGCCCAGTTCATCCCTTCCAACCCAAACCATGCTGTGATGACTCTGATGAAGGACTGTCTGCTCGGAGACGTCTCTTCTGCTTTCCATCTCGTTGTTGAGTTTGCTGAGAGGTGAAGAAAAGGCAGCTAAGGAAATATGCAAAAAAAGGAAAAGATGGCGATGAGTGAAACTTTTCATTTTTTTCATAATTAAAAGTGTGACATGAAAATGTGAAATGTCAGAAGGATCAGCTTCAAAGCTGCCTGAAATGAAACCTGCACTTTGATTTGAATATTGCTTTATGAAGAAAGACGTAAGAAAAAGAGCTTTCTATGTAAATATTAGAATTACAAATCACAACTTTCATGATTAAAATAAAGACTTGGGACCGTAAAAACCCTCAGGGTAGCTTGCGACCCGCAGAGGAGCGGGAAGGGTGGGTTTTCTTGGTGCACCACGACCCTGGCCCGCGGCCGGCGGAGCCGCAGCCCGCCTTCTCGGGCTCACGCCTGCCCTTTGGCCACCGACCCAGCCGGAGCCTCGGCCTCGTCCCACACGTCACCCCGCGCCCTTCGCCCCACGGCGCGGAAAGCCCCATCCATTGCCAGGGGAAGGCAGCGCCATCCCTGCTTTTCTGCTGCGGGTATCACAGCCTGCCGCGCCAGCTCCGCAACGGCAGGGTGATGCG
>NW_010233294.1:3515-5697 GCF_000690775.1 Eurypyga helias
GGCGTACAGACAAGACGAGCCTTCCCCCACGCGCCCCTGGCTCCAGCCCGCAGGTTGCTTGTTCCTGCAGGCACCTCCCGGACACGTTTCCCTCTCTGTAATAGGCTCTGATCTTCTAAGGAAAAAAAACCCCAAACCCAAATTAATTTTACAGCAGCTCCAGGCACGGGTTTACCTCTGGGAGGACAGACCAGTCGCCCTGTGTGCGTATTACGGAGCAGAAGCCTCCTGCCCTCACGCATCGGTGACGGCAGCCTTGGTGCCGCCTCCGGTCCAGCCAAACACGCAGGAACCTCACTCCCGGCTTCCACCGCGGGGTTTGCCTTGGAAAACACTGCAGCCTCCGCGGCACTAAAGGTGACACGTGCCCCTGCCCGTCTGCCAAATTCCCTGGCACTGAAAGCTCCGTGCCCACAGCTGAGATGCAACATTCGCCGAACGTGCAAAACCCCTCCGGTTCGTGGGCACCACCTCAGGTCGGTGGTGCGTGTTGTCCCTGGGAAAACGAACCGCAGGCCCGCTCTCACCAGGGCTGGTGGATCTCCCGACTGTTCTGCAGCGCTACACGGCACCGAGAGAACTGGGCCCGGGATCTTCTCTTGCTTTCTGTCTCGCAAATGTTTGGGACTTTCTGGGGATAACAAAGATTCCAGATCTAATTGCAAAGGTCACGTTTTGGGGTTTTTTATTTGGTTAGATGTTTTTCTGTCCCCTGGAGCCAGACACCTGCGGTCACCATGTCCCACCTCCGCCAGCTCTGGATCCAGCCACCCCTCCCGGCACTACCTGGGCTCTGCTACCCCTCACCCCTTTCTCTGCCCACTCAGCAACTTCTCCCCTCGTGTCCGTGTGCGCCCGGTGTCCGGCCCGGCTGGCACAATGCCAGGGCCGTGTCCACACACCTTATAGCACCGGTGCAGCCGAGGGACGGGTGCCCACCTGAGCCTGCTGCCACCGCCACCGCCCCGCCTCCGCCGAGGACCGGGGTCCACATTGCTCCTCTTCCTGCACCAAAATCCATGGAAAGAGATCACAGAGCATTTGATTGCAAGGCAATAAGAACAAATTGCTCCCGAACCAAATGAAAGGCGGCTCTCAGATGAAAGGTGGGATATTGGATTAAGCCGCCCCCCTGCCCCAGCGGAACAGAGATCTCTGCAGGCAAAGACTGACATTGCTTGGGTGCAAAATGCCTGCACATTTGTATCCGATGACAAAGGTTTAGACCCAATTTATGTTTGCAGCTTTCCACGTCGGCTGGGGATGCGCGTTCTGTGCAGATGAAACCCCCTCCCAGTTTAGAAGCTCCTGAGGTTTTTGGTACGCTGGTTTCGGGAGGATGCAGCGCGTCCTTCGCACGCTCACAATCTCCTACGCAGAGGCAAACTAGGTGCTGGCATGTTTGAAATAACAAATGTGAAGGCAAAATGAAAAACGTAGTTTCTTAGTGAGCAGAGCACAATTACTTTACAACGGATTATTTCTAGTTTTCCTTCCATTCTCTCCGAACAGGCGGTGTGGTTGTGGCTGCTTATAAATGAGCACTGCGGTATCCTCAACAAGGAGAGATGAATTGTGCTGCACGTATTTAAAATTCATCACTTTGATCCAATCTGAAGCAGAGCTTTTTACAATAGCTTAGAATAAAAAATTAAAAATTACTCTCAGCAGCATTGAATGAAATTGTCTAAATAATCTACTCGGCTCAAAGAACTGATCTGTGCGGTGGAGGGCTGAGGGCGAAAATTGACCTCTCAGCCGCTGGAGCAGGAAGATGCACCTGGAGCTCGGGAATGTCCCACGAGCTCGGGAATGTCCCACGTAGAAGCACAGAGGGACAGCACACTTCCCTTTCAACCCACAACGCACATGGCCTTGCAGAGATCCCACCCCGTTGGTCAGTGCTGCACAGGATGTGTGGGTCAGTGTTGCACAGGATGTGTGGGTCAGTGCTGCAGAGGATGTGTGGGTCAGTGTTGCAGAGGATGTGTGGGTCAGTGCTGCAGAGGATGTGTGGGTCAGTCAGTGCTGCAGAGGATGTGTTGGCGCTCCGGGGCGTTTTTGGGGTTTCTATGCTCTTGCCCACAGGCAGCTCTGTTGTCCCCAGGTTCCCAGCTCCGGGTGTGCAACTCAGCGGAACGCACTGGTGTTTGCTGAACGGACGCCAACCCCACTGCACGGC
>NW_010233295.1:0-2335 GCF_000690775.1 Eurypyga helias
CCTTTCCTGGCTGACCCCAGCACACTTGTGAAGTGGGTATCCTAGAAGCTCCTGGGTACCTAGGAACTACTTCTTTGTGCTATTTGGTAGCACTTTTTCTTAGAGGTTGTCCCACATGTAAACTGACGATTTCTGGATCCTGCCACGTACTTCACTCAGGATATTGCAGCGACTCTGCTGAGTCCAGGGAGAGCTACCCCAGGCCTGCATTTCTGTATGCGGTCTGAAAACAAGCCTTCAGCCCAAAAGCACTATCTTCATTGATCCAAAATGGATTTTGAGCTGTGCTGAAGGTAAGCACAGTTAGGGTAGCTCACAGCCACACTTGTTTACCCCAAATGGGGGACCTCTTGCTAAGGGCTAGGTGCAACAGCTGGCTGGGTGGGAAGGAGCAAGTGATGCTGCGTAGGACTGCAGCCGCACGCCGATGGTGCAGGTGTACACAGCACGTACAGCTGTATGCGAGTAGTGGGGCAGGAGAAGAGATCAGACCTCTATAGCGCTTTGGGCTTCCCTGGCAAAATTGCAGAGGACTCCGAAAAAGCAACAGACTAGGTGGAAACAGCATTAAAAATAATTGCATTACGCGGCTTTGGTTATAGCCTGTCCCTTGTTCATAACTCCATCCGTGACTCAAGTGCCCTGCAGTAGTTTGGACATGTGACAGCTAATAAATTCATTTATTGCGAGGGCTGTTTGTTTCAGCTTCAGAACTGAAAGTTCATCTGCAGGTGCAGCAGGGCTGTGCAGAGAAGCGAACGCAGATTTACAGCTGTTGTGGCTTACTCCACTCTCTGCTACAACAAATCATTTTGTTCAGGAAAGAGGCTCCGCTGTTGGCCAACCAAGACGTGGTCAGGAATTTGAAACGCCGCCTTGTTAGTTTGAAAGAAAACATCGCCGGAGATGTTAGGGTGGGCATTTTTTAAAGATTTAGTGAAATCTGTCATAAATCAAAGACTGATTGAAACTGAACAGAACGTGCCTTGTTTTCCACTGTCATTTGCTGTCTTCTTCCCTCACCATTGTGAGGGTGAATCAAGAGCACAGTTTTAAAGCATTCGGCTCCGAAGGCCAGTTTTTACTTCCTCCTGTGATCCTGTTTGATTTTCTGAAAATGAGTCAGTCATTTTCTGCAAGAGTTTGGTGCAGGCTGAGCCTTTTCTCTGAGCTCCACTCTGCAAGACAAAAAAACATATTGCTTCACAGGCAAAGCAAGTCTGCACAATAGAAGACTTCCTTACAACTAGGCTGTGCCAACTCTGCTCTCAGCCATGCACGGAGTCATGTTACTGCTCAGCAAGGTCATACAGGCCTAAAATAATCGCTGATGTTTATCTTTCCCAGAGGATATTATGCACCCCCAAACACCAAGGCAAGAAAATCTATTAACAACAAAAAAAAAGGGATTAAAAATAGTTTGTACCTCAGCTATCAGTAGGAGAAGAGCTTTATGGCTTTGCCTTTTCTCATTAATACTTTGTGATCTCACATGTGAAGTGCTGAATTAACGCCAGCAGTGGGGGAAGGAACAGCTTTGCTATTTCTCATTGATATCTCACTGTTTACTTAGAAGCAGGCTGTGTACATTTCTCATCATTAACGCTGCACCTTGGCTGTGGGCTGGTTGTACGCTACTTTTGTCCTAGGGAGAACCAGAAGATGGCTTGGTCAGGGCAGCGCTGACATGGGGCTACTTCACAGCCCACATACTGGCCTAAAGGTGCACTAGCCGAATGCTCCATGTACCTACAGCTTTGCAACACCCTTCCGAAGGAGCCAAGTGCTGTCGGCCTGTTTCCACAGATGGAGAAGGAGGAGGCTAGGGAGGAGCGCGAACTGGCCGCTGTCTCCTCTCTCTGCCCGGCGCCGGTGGCTGTCACACCGCAGCTCCATCACCTCGCCGCTGCCTCATGTGCTCCCGAGCAGCCCGGAGCAGCTCCAGCCAAGCAGAAAGGCTGCAGGAGGAGCTGGTGATGAAGAAGGGAAGGGTGAGTGGACCATGCCCTGAGTCAGGCTTGCTAGGGAGAAGCAGGGACTGCTGGATACACAGGATCTAAGCCCATGTCACGAAGGCTCCCAAATGGCTGGGATTTTATCCCATTAAAGGGTGCCAAGCACTCTTGTTAATGATTTGCAGTGCAGGAAAACAAATACCCAAACACTTTGCAGTCCATATTCTCCTGCATTTCATGCCTGCACCTTTGAACACCAGTTTACTTCAGCCTTCCCTTCCACTCGGTGTACTTGGCACATCCTCTCATGCCTCCCTCCCCAGATTCCCAAGCCATCTCTGGCTGGGGGGCGAGAGACGTTTTCTTGCTGCAGCGGCATT
>NW_010233295.1:2369-7188 GCF_000690775.1 Eurypyga helias
TTCACACAGGTCTCTGTGTTTTGACAGACTTTGCTGGAGGATTTCTCTCTGACTTGAGCCAGACGTGCTACTGGCAGATGCTGTGCAAGCTTCCCACTCAGCGCTGGCAGTGCCTTGCCGATCTGACCCGCGACCACCACCCCTTCCCAGCTCTCCCGTTCTCTCCCCTCCCAGCCCAGGCCAGCGTCTATCTTGAGCAGAGAGAGCTCTCCCTGCCAGATTGCGTGGTGGTTTTCTGATGTGAGCAGATGGGACTAGGGGGGCAGGCTACATCTGTTCGCTGAATTCTTCCACCTTCGCAATTGTTTGCAAATGGGTGAGAGCTCAGGAAGGCTGGAAACGATGGGTTTGCGCTCAAAATGCTCTTTTCCTGTAACATGCCCAAAAGTGAACCTGCACTGCGTAATTAAAAGTTTGAGGCTGACGAGGAAAACACCTGCTGCTGCAAACAGCTTACCTCTTTTCCTGCAGAAGCACAGATTCCCTGCAGGACTGGGGCTAATATTTTCTTCAGTCCAGTTTAAGAAGGACCAAGTGATGAAACGGCTCTCGGGATGCCATCCCACAGCATCGCAGCATCAAGGTGTCTTTTTCTGAGATTCAGCACTGGTTTAACTCCTGTTTTAATTTCTCATTACATTTATGTAACTGATTTTCAGAACGGCTCAGCTCTCATTTCTTTGCGAGTACCAGATTTAGGCAGATGTAAATAGCTAAAGGAGGCTGAACACTTTGTGGAAAACAGGCCATAAATTCTTTGCCTTTGTGATTGTTTTTTACACCCTTTAAGCACTTGCAGGTTGTTATCATCCACGTTCACTTCCCCTACTTATTTCTTGCCAGAGTCTCCATATAGCTCTTCAGTTTTCCCCATAAATCATCCCATTTTGCCTCTTGGGCACAACCCCTTCTTTTCATCCTGAGCTTGCCAGGGTATGAACAGTCCCCGTCCCTCTCACCATCTTCTTTCCAGCAGAGCATCTCCCTGTGAGCCACCGAAGCCCTCAGGGCTGGAGCTGCACGTGCTGAGCCCTAGCAAACCCGGTGCATGTTGGCTTGCTGTCAGCCGAGGATGCCCTCCCAGGCACCCAGCATCAGGGAGATTCAACCACTTGAAACCATTTTGTGCATCCATGCACAGTCCCCTTCTGCCTGTCTCCACCCAGCACAGCAGTGCCCAGACTTGGAAGCCAGCTGGGGGGGTGTTGGGCTGCAGACTGATGCCCTCTGGTCAGTGATGCTGTGCCATGGGATTGATTTTTCAGGAGGACAGGGCTACCGATCTCCTGTCAAAAGCTGAGAGCTTGGAAAGCTCGGAGGCTTTGGGTGTGCATGTTTATGGCACTCATCTGCTCTTCCTCTGTACTCTCATCTTCTCAGAATCTGCACTTGGACTCCACCTTGCTGAGTGTATGTAAGCCAAGTAATTATTTTCCACCAGCCAGAAGTTACCATGTTTGCGCCCGAATTAAATTTTAGCTTCTTACATTTTCTAACTGCAGGTTTCTTTCTATTTGCAATATTCCTTTGTTTACATTGTTTCTTGCAGTTTCTCCAATTCTGTTAGCAGTTGGTGATTTCATTCCTGAACTGTTTCATTCCTGAACTGTTTAGCATCTCTTTCAGATCATTAATAAGTACTAAAAAAAACAAATCCACCTTAATACACTGATTCATGCATTGCCTCACAGGGCAGAACTCATTACATTTACATGAGCATTAGCCTTTGGTTATGAACCTTCAGCCAGTTTTCAAACCACATCACAGTGGCCCTGTTCTGGCATACTGAATTATTTCTCATTTAAGATTTTATCCATTGGTAATAGTGTGTGTTTTAACAAAAAAGGAAACACTCATTTTAAATCTTTGCTGCCTATTATTTGGGTTTCCTTTTCCCTCTAGAAGTTTAGCAAATTATTATGTCTTGACATCGTTTTCATTATTTTACTGTGAAGAGTTGCTAGATATGAAAGATTACAATTACTACAATCACTCCAGGATCAAAAAGCTGTACTATGCTTGTTTTTCTTTGGTCTTTCACTTCCTTCCTATTTTAAATTGACTTCAAAAAAAAAAAAAATCAAGCAGTTTAGTCAGTCCATTACCAAATTCCCTGAATGTTTTATGAAGCTGCTGAGCAGCACTGTGGTCGAGCCCAGTGTTCGGGGATTCAGAACAACTGCCTTTCATTCAAAGCCTGGCTTAACATTCTCCGTGAGTATTGTGTCAGCTCCCTCTCTCTGGAAAACAGGAGTATCAGTATTTTGATCTTCCTGGAGATACAGATTCTAGTTTTGGCCCCATCAGAGTAATTACTTACTCTTCACATCTGAGTTGACCGTTATGTTTGTTGCCAGGCCTGAAGGAGACTGAGGTGCGGAGGAAGGCAAGGTTATACTCTCGAGTGAAATGTGTCCACTAAGTGCCAAGCGCATCTTTAAAAACTTTCTTCCTAGTGCGTATCGACAACCTTTCAACCGAGCTCGGTGCTGTTATGTGTGACCATGTTGGACGGGAGTCACTTTTGGGAAGCATAGTGAGAAATATGCTCCTGTGGTTACTTGGTCCTCCCGAGATTGCTTATTTCTGTAGAGGACTCCTACAAACCTTAACAAAATACCCAGGACAGCAAGGAGCAGAGGCTATGATCAAAAATGTCTTTGTCTTTTCATTAGGAAAAAATTGTGGGCCCATAATTCACACAGCTATGGCCAAATTCTAGCTGGCTTTAGTCAACTCTTGTTAAAAACTGGCTGGAGACAGTGGTTTTCATGTTGTCCAAAGAGTCCAAGAAGAGACATATGACACTAGAATTGACATTTTGGGCATAATGCTGTTTTCTCGATCACAGAAACAGTTTATGCCTGAGCTGAATGCAAAGCATGCTTTGTTGGTGGTTACAGGCTTGGTTTTCCCTGTGGTTAGGGACTGACCGTGAGGTTTGAATGGTGGTGTGGGAAATGGTCATCTCTCTCTTTGTTCCTTAATAAGGCAGGTGCCTGTCCTGTCATAAAGTCTTGCAGGAGGTTTGGCTTAAATAAGGACATCTTACTATACATGCATCTATGAGTCCTCTAGTGATCTCCTCCAAAAGACATCTCAGACATCCATGGCAGAGCTGATCTCCCTGCATCCTGTTGTGGTGTGTGGAGAGAAATAACACCTGAGGTAGGATTTGAGCTATGAACATCCAAAATAGGTCAGAAAAATTATACCTTAGAAATGCTTGCTCTTCTCCATTGAATAATAATAATACAAAAGTTTAGGGTGAGTAGCTCCTGCCTGGAGCCCTATAAATAGGTGAAATGTGCCCTGCTCCTTAGTGTTTGTCAGAGAAGGAGAAAGACAAATATGACTATTTAAGAGAGGTAAAAGCCTTTGGGGTACTTCTATAACAGATGTCAAACAGGCCCTGAGGCAGCCCTTAGGTTTACTCTCTGTACTGACAGCAAGCTCATGTATGAGGCTTGGACCCGGGCAAAACATATCAGAGTTCTGAGATCTCACCTGCCTGAGCTTGCCCCGTGGCTCAGCATGCCACCATGCATAGCCCGAGAAGCTCTGTGCCAGCCGAAGGGACAGGAGGTGGTCCTGGGGCCCCGGCACAGAGCTCTTCGCACTACCCTGGACGCTGCATGGAGGCATGGCCTGGGCCTCCCCGTCTGAACTGCTCTTGGCCACAGGGAGAAGGGGCCACTGTAGGGACTGATTTGCCTGATGCAAGGATATGTATCCGGCTTTTTCTTTGGTCATATGGCATGTCTTGTACTCAGGATTTCACCCAGTGCCTTGGACTTGGGACTTGAACACCCTCACATCCCAGTGACCCCCCTAGAAGGGCCTTGAAGCCTTCACAAAAATGTCCCCAGTGCAGCCCTTGCTGTAGGTGGCTGTGCTGGGCAGCAGTGACGGCTTGGTAAAGAGTTTGGCCCTATCAGATTGAATGCACAGCAGAAGCTCAAGAAAAGGTGCTTTTTATGCAAAAGGAGAGTTTGTTTAGAGCCTTTTAAACATCTCAGTGTTTTTTCTTTCCTTGCCAGGCTTTTAATGGTAGGAGAAAAGTATCACACCAGCAGCGTTGCCAGCTCTGTGATTTTATCATGAGCCAGTGTTTGCTATTTTGCTTTAAACCCCGGCTCCTAGAAACAATGGATTATGTGAAAATCTCTCAGCTCTGATTTGAAAAACAAAGAAAATTTTTAGTGCTTTTGGTGTCAGAAAAGTGGTTGAAACATGACCCTGATTATATCCTAAGAAATCCAAAACCATATTTGGAATTGATTACATTTTTATGTGTGTGTTTTGAAGCCAATTGTGTGATTTTTCTTTCGGAGGGGGCCATCTGACTCATGATTTTTGAATGCTTGGGGAGTGGTGCTATTACATCGGGGATACCACTGATGCTTCCAACTCTGTTGAATGATTTCTGACACAAAAAGCTTTAGCTTTTCAAAGCAAAGAAGTGTTTTAAATCTGTAAAAAATATAGGACAGATCCTGACATTAAAAATATATGGATCACGTGTTCATTTTGTTCATGCTGAGCATCAAAGGCATTGAGCAGATCCCGTGCAAACCCTAAAGATGAATTACAATGCTTTTTGGTATTCACAGAGAATATCCAAGTTGTCCACGATATAGGCTTGACCAAAAAGTCCAAACCCATGAATGTTCACTCACTTTAGGGCTGGTGCTGAGCTTCTGGGGCTTCTGTACTTTCGAAGAAGTTCCCTCTGCATGTTTCAGAATTAGGGCATTTCGTAAAGACTGTGTGAGAGGTACTCTTAGGCAGCATAACTCCTTGTCACAGGTAGGCAGTG
>NW_010233295.1:7298-7925 GCF_000690775.1 Eurypyga helias
GGATGCAGTGACTCACTTACATGGCTTAGTGCTAACTGAGGCTGCAAGCCAAATGTTTCCCGTTGGACTCCTGCCTCTAAAGGTCTGTGGCCTGCCCAAAGGAGACTGAGCGTACAGTTCAGGTGGGACCTGGACAGGGTTGAGCACGTTGGGGTGCGTCAGGAGTTAGAAAGCAGTATCAGCCTTTGAGGGCAAGGGTAACTATTCTTTGTTAGGGCGGCTTTTTTCAGTTTCTGGGGTTAAACAAAGGCAGATGATAGCAGTAGAGGACATAGCTAATGAACCTGGTCCCTCTGGGAGCCCTGTAACACACACAGTGTCAGCACCTGGTAGATCATGCCATTCACCACGATGTTTGTCCAGAACACATTTGTCCAGGTCTGGCATTGCTGCCATGAATGCAAGGGCTACTAAAACATCCTGTCTTTTATTTACTGGGAACATATCCTCACTTGAGCAAACCCCCTTCAGAATTACCCATAAGATGGGGGTGAGGAGCATTCTTCTTGCTGAGAGCCCCACAGGCCTTTCAGATTTATTTGGCGGGCCACACATTTGCAAAAACACATCCTGGGTGCTTGCCAGCAATAATGTGAAAAATCACACACGGGCTATAGCTGTTCCAAA
>NW_010233295.1:7955-31444 GCF_000690775.1 Eurypyga helias
TGAGTTCAGGAGCCAAACTGTGTCCCTGAATACTTAATTTGATGGGGTTATGTGTATGGCCCCATAATTAAATGAGGCTGGCAAGACTGGTGCTTGGTATAAAATTCATTACACTCTTGGAACGATTATATCTAGGGGGAGTTTGAACTATGTGTTTTCCACTCTCATCCCCCTTCTTTATGTACTTCTTCCGTTATTCCTTTTTACCTTTGTTGTTTTGGGTAAAAATTATCAGAACTTAATAAGCAAGAGGCACAAATTGGGAGCAAGATTGCTTAATCCATAATTGCAAGATTTAGGGTATTTAAATTTTGCAGTGCTGCTGACAGTCGAGGTGCTGGTTGCTTAGCACAGTTCAAAAGCAGGTCTGAGATCTGCTGGAAATAAGCCCCTGAAGACACTGTGTGATGGACGAGGGTCCCGGCATGGTGTGAGACACCCCTTCTTCCTCCACAGGGGGAGTCAGAAGAGAGGTGCCAGAGGGGCAGTGGCAGGGAGGGTACCCCCTGCCCTCAGTCAGTACGATTGGCTCTGCAAAAATATACCACCCTTGTAAAAGGGGAGGCCAAGGGCAGTTACGATGCCCTGTGATATGGAGTGCTTTGTAGTGGGACGTTCTGCTTCCAGGGAGCATGAGGGCCTCATCCTGACTTCCCCTGAACACTGTAATCCCACAGAGCACCAGCAATGACTCAGCTCCTTTGCCACTCACTGTGGGTACTTTCTGTGGTGAATCCTCCCCACCCCCGGGTTTTTTTAAATTCTACTTTTCTTCCATAGCATTTGATATGGTGGGCTACAGGAGATGCTTTGGTGTAGTGTCCTTTTTGAAACATGCCCAAGGTCTCTTAAACATCACATTCCATCACTGGAGAATGCTAATATCCTTTTCATTCATTTAATAACCCAAAGTCACATTTTTACCTGATGTATCTTGAATACTTCATTAGCAAGCACTCTGCTTCCACATTTGTAGCTGATGGCTGATACTGCTGGCATAGCACTCTTTCATTTCAATACCCAAGAAGAAATTTGTACCCGTGTTTAGGAGTGCAGTTAGCCATTTTGCAGGCCTGAATGTGGCCAACAATCCCTTTTACGATTGCTGAACATGAGCCAGTATTTAAGAAGACAAGCCATTGATAAGGACTTAGTGCAGCAAAAGTTAGGGTCTTCAGTTTGCAGTGGGTACCAGCATTCATAAAAAGACCATGTGGTTTGTCTTCACCGATTTCTGCCTGAGAAAGACAAAAAAATAGTGAATGAGGATCGTGCAACAATCAGGTAGGTAGAGTAGATTGGCACCCTGTCTAAAGCAGAACATCCCTATCCAATCAATTCCCATCCCCAAATTCACTTCTAGTTAGCACAGTTTTAAAATGTATATTTAAGGAAGTTTTTGAGACTTTGCTCCTTAAAAATGGTGTGGGGTGTTGGGTTTTTTTCTGGTGAATCAGAGGCTGAATCCTTTAAGACTGCTCTCTTCTGTGTGAGAAGCATATTCAAAACTGTAAATGAGAAAAGTCTTCCTGCTGCTACTGGTTTTTGGAGAGATTCTATTCCTTCTCTGACATTTTTCAGTAATTAACTGAAAATGAGCAGTTGAAGGGTTTATTGTTTATAATTTTGCCTGCTTGTCCCCTCTGTTACATAAATGATCCAAAGTTAAACCTTGTGGATCACACCTCTTTCTTTGCTGTTGTTGATGGATCGTTTTCTGCTCAGAATGGAAATGCTTAAATCATATAAGAAAGGATCATGCTTTCTGCTTATTCTCTGGCATCATATATGGAAAAATATTGCAGTTGGTTGAATTGTCTAGCTGAAATTAGCCTTTAAAGGAAAACAAAACAGAAGGGAATTGTGCAAGTGGGTTCATTAGGGCTTTATCAGAACAAGGAGTGAGTGGTGAAGAGGGAGAAAAGATGATGGAGCTCATGTTCCTGCAGATTAATTTATCAATCTTTATGGGTACATGAAAAGAAAATTATGGCTACCTATAAAGGTCTAATTAGGGCATCTAGTGTAAATTCTCTGCAGCTAATCTGGTACAGTTCATAAAAAGCTAACAATAAAAACATAATGATGTGTTGCATTAAATGGGCAATCTTCAGCAAATGGGGCTAAATTATAAAAGGTCTTTTGAAAAAGTAGAGTCTTTATAGGCCTTAAATTGAGGATAACTCATTAAATACACAGCATGTTTTGCTGTTTAGCCCAATAGTGACTAATGTACACTAGATGTGCATTCCTGGGAATGTTTCTGGTCTGGGGAGCAAGTCAGAACTTCTGGTAAAACCAGTGCAAGCCACACCGCGAGCACTTGGAGAATAGTTTCATTTTTTAATGCTTCATTATGCAGCTTGAGTCCTGCTGGTTAGCATTTCCTAATGTAAGCAATCCAAACTGGGACAATTTCTGTGACCCAACCTTTGTATTCAGGCCTGGAGAGTGGACATTTGAGAACTTGGTGAAGACATGAATTAAAAATCTTGTGTAAAACCTCAGTTCTCTTTCAAAGGAGAAATTCATAATTACTGTAATTTGAGAGTGCAGAGAGTGCACTCTGACAGCTCATCTCTAGAAAGCCTCCAAATATAGAGGCAGTGTGAACAGAAAGGCAAATGAATTTATTCAAAGTGATGTCAAAAAGATAATTTTCCTCACTCATTGCTTTGACCACACCATTGTCCTTTTGTCTTCTGATTGGATTCCCCTTCTCACTTGGACCAGACATAAACCATTTGCCTCTGCTTCTGGTCAATCCCTACCTGCTCAGTTTCTGCTGCCACTGACTGAATTTTTAGTGGCCCCCTTGGCTACTAATTGAATTTTCGAGGAAGTCTATTTGCAGTTTTCGGGTGGAATTTTTCAAATGTACCAAACATCAAGTAAATTTTTTCTCTTTACTTTCAAACCCCCTGTCAAACTGTCAGGGGCAGATGCTTAGACAGAGCTGAACCATGAAGGAGCCCAGCTTTCCACTTTGCTGGCCATGGTGGTCTCCTGCTTGTCCTGCCTCTGCTGTCCTCTCAGCCAGTCTGCATTCAGTACGCTCACACAGCCTTTCAGGTAACGAGGAACAATTTCTGCTTTGTGATCATCTTTCTCATATGATAGCATAACATATAAAATTATAAGAAATGCAGAAGTAAAGGCAGGAGTTCATGAGGGTGGTGATGTTTTCAGGGTGTGTAAAAGCTGCGAGTCCTTGGGCCTCGACAAAACACTCTGCAGAAAGTGGGGCTCCAGTGAGTACTTCCTAGAAATGCAGTTCAGCTACTTCTGAGAGAAAGCAGCTCCATTCCCACATTCCTGAGTCATATAAGAAGAACATGAAAAACTGCAGAAGCCAAGCAGACTATATAGGTGGTAGTTACCACCCCAACCTTTCACTGCACACACATTGAGCGTTTTGCTATGTGGTGTAAAAATATAGGTGAGTACATTTAGGAGGGAAAAAAAACCCCAAGTAACAGAGTATTGTGCATAAATTAACCAGAGGTTATCCTTTTCTTTGTAAAAGAAACAGACTTAGCAATTATGTTTAGCTCCACATCTTCATAGGTTGTTTTAGCAGAGGTCTCTGCTTCCCTGGTGTGACTGCCAACTTGGAGAAATTTTAGGTTGCGGGCGATTGGTCTAATTGGTTGTAAAATAAACGATTTCAAAGACCTGGCACTCCTCACATCTGCCGCTCTTGGCCTAGTGTGTTTGTGATGTATTTGCTGGTAGAGAAAAATGTTGCTGGACGTGTGTGCATTGGAAAGCTGTAAATTGTTTTTCCTTTCTTTTGTTTCTGTTTATCTTGGTTTGCAAATATTAAGCAGACGTAGCGCTCAATATGGACAAATGTGCTGCAAAATGCCACTCAGCTGAGGAGATCGTAGCTGCTTTTCAATTATTAAAAGCATATGCAGAGAAATAAACTGCACAGCTAATTTCAGAATGAAGGTTTGCAGCAGACACATAAGCCCTAGTGAGTAAAGGTTTAGGTAACAGAAATGCTAATGTGTTTGAGTACATATAGCTAAATCCCCAGAGACGAGGAGGGTTGTAGGTTGGTGTGATCATCAAAATAATAACCTGCATGTCTGAGAGAGTGACTGTTAAATGCCATGTAGCCCAATTCTTCCAGTTACACCGTTGACAAGCGTAGAGCTTCTTGTGTGTTTGGGTTGGCCTGAAGAGAGAATATCTCCATACAGGTCGTGGAGGAGCATGACCTCTGGGTGCTTTGGTGAAGAGAGGCTTTTCTCTGCACATACTCCTGTAAGGCTGGTCCTCTTTTTTGAAAGCAATTGTGTGAACTAGGCATATCCACCAGAAATGAAGCTCTGGAAGAGGGTCAGAGATAAGGGAGAATGATGAAAGATGCAGCTGCATTACCACTCTCCACTCCTATAGTTTCTTTTGAACAGAATCCCTCTGAAAAGGGAAAGGGATAACCCTTGGTAATTACTGTCTAACTCAAACCCTTCCAGGAGCCCTTACCAGTGTCAGAGACAATGTCACTTAGGACAAAATTTTAGCCATCAGTTGGGGTGATGTTCAGAGCAGATTCAGAGGGTAGAGTTATACACCCTGTGCCCCTGGTTCCCTGCGAAAACCCTGGCCTTAAGCCCAGGAGAGTTTCACAGCTTCCACAGTGTAATGACAGCCCAGGCAACGCTTACCCATCCCGCTCCCAAGGCCTGAACAGTAGGAGAGGATGGCCAAACTGTTCCTCCCACTGCAGAGCACAGCTGGACCACACACTTGGATGGGGAAACCTGCCCCATCTGTGTACATGCAGGCACTCCATGGCTTGCTGACCAGCAAGCATTGAGTGTCTCTGGGCAGGGAGTTTGGGTTGTTCTGGGAATCAAAATATGCAAGTGACCTCCTTCAGCTGCATGTCACAAAGGACATGTTTGGGTTCGCTGAATGGTGCAGCAGTATCTATAAATTGTCTTTCTTTTGTCAGTTTGTGTCACAACCTTCATGTTGTTTGAGTGTGCGGGAGGGACCACTGATGACTCCCAGAACCATTTGTAAGCATTTTTTCTGCTCTTGTCCTATCAATTATTTGCAAAAATAAAACAGTTTAAGTACGGTCAAATATCCAAATCCTCTGGCACCATCCAACGGATAAAGTCAATATTTCTATACCTTATGAAACCAAGAGAGCTCCAGATCCTTTGCAGTTGACTAGGTATGATACTCCCTTTATGTGCCTCTGGCAATATGCTTCTTTATAAAAGTGTCAGCTTCAGGAAAGATTTCCAATACAGGTTTCAAGGCTTTCTGTAGGGGCAAAATCCTTCCTTTTGCTTGTATGACTTTGTGTGCTGCTCTTACGTAGTGGAGAGGGGAGATGCATGGGACACTGTGGACCTGCCCTTGCAGACAGTGCTCCTGTCTTCGAGGCGTGATCTCCTGCTTGCTCAGGACCAAGCACATGTCCTCTGGATAGACCTGGGCCAGACTCGCCTTCTGCTTGGGCTTCAGCCTTTCCAGAAAGGCTTACAAAGCCTCTGTTGGTAACAGGGCTACAGCACCCTCATGGGAGCTATGCAACCACCATCTCACGGCCTAGAAAAAAGTTTATTTTGATGCATTTTTCCAGGAGCAGATCCTCCTGGAAACTATGCTGAGGTTCATGGAAAACAAGGAATTCATGGGTGACAGCCAACATGGCTTCACTACGAGCAGATTGTAGTGACAAAGGTGGTGGCCTTCAACGATAGGGTTACAGCGCTGGTGGATAAGGGAAGAGGAACTGACATCCTCTACCTGGACTTGTGCAAAGCATTTGACTCTGTCCTGCATAAAAAATTAGTAGCCTTTGTAATGGGAACACCATGTACAAACAACCAGAAGCTGCTTGCCTTTCCCAGAGGAATGCCTGGAAGCTGTTGGCTGTGCTATTCCACTTCCAAAACTGAACAGGATTTGGGCAGGACAGTCCTCACCAGACACTGGTGTTCCCAAAGCCATTCTACCTTCACACAGTGCTGCCTCACTGCCACATTTGTATGGGATGTTCCTTTGCTCTCACTTGTCATTCTGCATCATTTTCACCCAAGACCTTTCTTTCACAGACCGGAGTTATTCCAGTAAGCCGGATTTTATTGTCTCACTTGCAGACTTTGTGGACAATTATTCACAGGGAAAATATTTATCTTGTTTTTCCCAATCTCATTTCTACACCTGCCAAATCGCCTCACCCTTTCCAACTCCTTCTAATGCCCATGAAGATCCCATTGTATCATTTTGGTCCATTTCGTCAGCTGAAGAATGTATTGGATTGGGCAGGTCTGGCTTTACTGCCAACTATGACAGCTTATTCGAATGTCTGCTAGTATCCCTGGGACAATATAATGTTCTAATCTTAACCAAAATGGCATCAGACTTCTGGCATGACTCCATCACAGTCTGTGTCATTACTAGCCAAAAGATTTACTCCATAATGACCATCTTAATTTGGTTTGTGCAGTGAAAAAAATACATTTATGATGGCAAGTTCTAATAATACTTTTTTTTTTTTTTTGGTAAACCAGCAGCCCTGAAAGAAAGTGATAAAGTAGAAATCTCAAGTTTGTTCAAAAATATTTGACCCCAAAAAAAAAAATGTAAACATTTAGTCAATGTGTATTATAGCTTCAGAAACCTGGTAGTGAATAAATGTTGGATTCTTTTAATTATTTTCTTTCTTAAATCTCCTGGATTGGTTTTTTTAAGCCAGTCTTACGATTTTGTGGTGCACTCTTGCATTTTAAACCCTGGGGGTTTACAGTAATATATGTAACGAATTTTATGGCTTATTTTAAAACAAGTTTTATAAACTATGGATCTTAGGCCAGCTGCCAGATATTAGGAATATATGGTTACTTCTTGATAAAAACTTGCTGTCACTGAAGAAGATTTATGGTTGCAGCAAGATATGAACTGATACGGGTTTAAGTCCAGTCCGTGCAGTAACAGAATTTATGTGCAGTTTCCTCCTCTTTAATCAGTGATTAGAGTAGGAATGTGATGCATTTGAACCAGTTGGTGCAAACTGTGCTTGTGGGAGTTACTTATTTGACATGACCGGGACTAGTTATGACCTTCACCTAAAGATTTCAGCTGAGTCTCCTGGGAATTGAATGAGGCTCCATGATCTAATCTGTCCTCTCAGCTGGGGTGCTACTGTTTCCCAAATCCCTAGGGATGATGAGCCTCTTTGGTACCTGCTGACTTTGCCCTGAGTTGCCCAGCACCTCTGAGAAGTCATGCTGGGATTTGGTACATGAAAACCCCCTGGCTAGGTCATATTTTGACTGGCCCAAGGGCACAAAGCAGTTTGGGCCATTGCCTGTGGCACTCCGGGTGTAGATGCTGTTCCCGGAACAGCTGGTCGGCTGGGAGGGAAAGGAGCGGAGCCAACAGGAGTGGAAAAGCCAAGAGAGGTCCAGAGGGAAGGGTCCAGTTTCCAAGCCTTTGTCCTGGGACAGTGGCACAGGAAGGCTGGAGCTGCTGCCCAGGGAGGCTGCTCTGAAGGAGAGACTGCATGGCATACACTGAACATGATCCAGTGTTGTAACACATGGGGTGAATTCACAGGAGAAACTCACCAAGCAAAAACTGTGAATGGATAGAAGCGAAGCCTTGACTTGTTTACGGAAAAGAGAATTGATGAGTATGTTGAAAACACAAGTAGGTGAGATTACAATCAACTGAAAAAGGGGGAGGCATGCTGGCCCAGCAGCCTGTCCCTGAGTCCAGCTGTGTCTTGTGGTTTGAGCAGAGCAAGGCAGCCAGGGAGGGAGGGAAAGAAAGCTGAGAGAGGGACATCTCTGGAGGGTTGGACTTGATGATCTTAAAGGTCATTTCCAACCTAAAAGATTCTATGATTCTATGTTGTACATGAGGGAAAGGAAGTAGTGACCTTTTTTTCTCAGTGGACTCCCAAACTGTGTTGGAGGGAAAACAGGGATACCCATCTTTAATCCATATTCGTGGTTACAGCTTAGTGTACACCTCTACGTCAGACTGTACAATTTAGAGATTTCCCAGACAGCGTTCTGGAAGCCAGACTATCCTTTGCTGCCTTTAGCTTCTTCCCTTCTCTCACACGTGCCTCCTACCCCCCTGTATCATGCTGCTGGCTCTGCAAGAGAAGGACTCCGACAGCACGATTCCCCGCTGGGCAGGTCTGCTGGCTGGCTGCTCCTGTGTCCCAGGTGAGCGGGAAGGCAGGAGTGGAAGGAAAGAAGGATTTTGATGCCAGGGAGGAGAATGAGTGGCAGGGAGAGAAAGAAAAAAACCTGCCTCTGGAAGATGGGAAAGGACCAAGAAAGCACAGCCACACGAAGAGAGTATTTTGTCTTGGGCAACGTTAGCCACAGCACGCATTTCTCAAAGCGTAATGGGGAGGAAATCTCTGAGCAGCGCTATAAACATATCTCCCAGCCCTGGTTATGCACACACATAAATGGCTCAGGTTTCACTCCTGCGGATTATTATTGTATCACCGCAACCTTGAACTATATTTATAGTCTTGTAAGCTGCGGAATTGCAGACGTGCTTCTTGTTTTTTCCCGGCGGCAGGCAGCACGGCCTGGAGGGGTGATTGCAGTGGAGGGCGTTGGTGAAGGAGCTTGAAATCTGGCCACTTGCTCTCTTGGTGGCCACGAGCAACTCCGTGCCTCTCTCTGCCTCAGTTTCCCCACTGATAATAACAGGAAGGGTTGGTATCCCCAAGGCGGTCATAAGCACTTTATTAGGGCTTCTTGTACCTTTGGAGCTGAACAGCTGCTGGTGGTGGCTGATTATATGGCAGAAACAGCTTCCTGAGAGACCCTTTCTTCAGGCTCCCGTGACTGTGAGGTGGAGCAGCAGAGGACTTTGGTGTAGGTGCTGCAGGTGCCCCTGTCTTCATGGAGCCATCAGGGCCCATGTTCACTGGGATTTCTGGAGGGAAGGCATATTGGCTTAAAGGCTACAGAGTGAGTGATAAGGCTGCATATCTGCATAACTCAGGAAAACGAATTTTCTTTCAGAGAAAGGCACTAGAGAAGATGAATTACGTTAACCTTTCCTTTTCCAATTATGGCTTATAGTTATTGTCCTAACTATAACTTAACTATAACTATATATATATATATAGTTATAACTATAACTTCCTTTGGCAGGAAGATGCCAAAGAAGGGAGCAAAGGTCTGGGAGTCCTTGCTGGAGCTGTGGATGCCCACGAACAGGAGTGAAGGTCTGAGGAGGTGGTAGCAGACACCAGAGCTCACCCTGGGGTGGGAAGCAGTGATGATGAGGCCAGCTGCAGAGTTCACTCCTCCTTGTTTGTCCACCACAGAGGTTTCTCACATTTCATGCGATGTGACCCTGTCGCCATCACGCCTGGCTCTCTGGACAGAGACTTGTTTTGCCGAGGTTTGTTTGAAGTCTGAGGCCTGAGAGGTCACAACGTCGTATGGCTGTAACTTCAAATTCCCAGACTGCCCTTTCTATCGCCAGCTCCTCACTCTCCTTTCTAGGTCTTCTCCCAGACGTGAAGCCTACAAAAACCTGCTCTTCCTATAATTATTTTCTTCACTAAAGAATTCTTCGCTAAAAGGGATATCAGGCATTAGAATGGGCTGCCCAGAGAAGTGGTGGAGTCACCATCCCTGGAGGTATTTAAAAGATGTGTGGATGTGGTGCTGAGGGATATGGTTTAGTGATGGACTTGGCAGTGTTGAGTTAGTGGTTGGACTTGATGATCTTAAAGGTCTTTTCCAACCTAAAAGAAAAGACTCTGCCATGATTCTTTGTAACTTCTATCTCTGATGGCAACAGAGAAGTGTTCACACAATTAGATGATTGCACATGGTTACTTTTTTTTTCCTTCATATTTTTTAAGCTAATAGCTAGCTCTTTTTAAAATTTTCATTCCCTTCAAAGCTTCTGTCACATCCCTAACCTTAGGGCCTACTCAGAAGTAGAGAGGGCTTTCCTTTTTCAGCACATTCCTATCCTCCACTGTGTAAGTCCACAAGCCAAAAGATGATGTGATCCTGGCAGCCCAGTTTTTCTGTTGAAAGTGCGCATTGTGCTAAGGCTTTTTCTCCCTGGAGTCCTCTTTGTGCACTCCATGAAATGACGAAATCAGGGATCCTAACTCAGCAGCTAATTAGAATGATGATAACACCTTATCCTTGGCGGCTTGCCAGCTCGCCTGACTGCAGCAGCAGTCTGGCCTTGGAGGATGGTCTTACTTCAGTCTCCAGGTCCTTGAGTCCCATGATTGCTCCAAAGGTCTCCCACCATGGCCCATTCTGCCCTGCAACTGGGCCTCTGCGCTCTGAAATCTCTGCGTCAGGCACTGCTCACCCCTGGTCCGCGGCACACTTGGGGATCACAGACAAGAAGAGAAGCTGTGAAGGTACATTGCCGTGAGTGGGAGTACTTCAGGAGACACCCAGACTGCACAGCCCTTCCCCAGCCACTGGAGCTATAGTGGCTCCTCCTAGGTCACATCCTATATCTGACATCTAGATGTTCACCAAGAGCAAGAAAAAGTCAGGGTTGTCCCTTCCAGGAGCAAAGAAGAGCTTGGAACTTCCAACCTAGGAGTCCAATAAAATACGTCCCTTCTCCATTACTACTTGTTTTTAAAAAAATTAGCACTTTCTGAGCCAATTCTTGATTGTGACTTTTGGGGGTGGGACAAGAGGGAGGAAAGGCTGAGTCACAATTTCTGAGCACTCAGCTCTTCCATAATGCTTCATCACCAAGGATCTTAAAGTGGTTTTGGCATATGAATGAGTTAAATTTCACCACTTCCGACTCGGGCCAGGAAAACCTTTGCTGAGTTCATTCACAGATGAAATGGAGCAAACCTTCAGGTCAGAGTTTTCCAACCCGGATACCTCATGTTAGATACCAAAGCTAGAAATAACATAAAAATGCAGTGGGTCTAAAGTGCATTTATCCATCCTTCTACTGTTACAGTAACAGAGAATTACCTGGATTAATTTTGGATTTAACCAGACTGCTGAATTCAGTAGCCTACTTCTGATCTGGTAACACCAGACACCTCCTCTGCCCCCACCAGAATTATCTGTGAAAGGCTGAAGAGGAGGAAGCTGAAGGGAGGGCTTCTCACCATACAAAGTAGTAGCATCCTCTCTTCTTCCCTCTCTTCCTCCCTCCCTCTGGTTTTCTGTGTCAGGACCAGAGCAAAAGCATTAGAAGTACTGGAGCTTTCAGCACTTTCAGCTCCAGAGACATCTTCTGACAGACCTTTGCTCCTACTTAGTGCTCTTGCATGGGAGAAGCTGACCACTCTGGGTATACGGGACCAGACTCAAACCTTGGGCTGGATTCGGGACCTCCCCAGATGTCTGCGTTCTCTTCTTTCGCAGTGTGTCTTGCAGGCAGAGTGTGTCTTGCGCTAACGGGACTTTTGTGACCATGGCATAGTTCAAGGCACTACGAGTATCCTCAAGGCTCTGGGCTAGAGTGAGTTTGCCTCTGTATCCTGACTGTCTGAGCAGAAAGGCTGGCTTAGCTTGTAAATGTAACTTCACAGAAACATGGCAAAAGACAGAGATACCTTAAGCCAGTAAATGTTTCCAGATGGGGGCATTTCTGGTGAACTTTTTACTTCTGCCTCTAAATGAGGCACTGCGAGCTTTTTACAAAGATTTGAGTTTTAGGGTTAAGCCTGGTGGGACTGACTTTCTCTCTTTCTCTCTCTTATTTTATTCTCTTTCTTTTGCTTTTTCTTTCCTCTTTTTTTCTTTTCTTTCTTTCACTTTTTTTATTTCCTTTTCTCATTCTCTTTTTCTTTCCTTTTTCTTTCTCTGTCTTTATCTTTCTCCATTTTTCTATTTTCCCTTCTCTCTCTCTTTTTTGTAAAACAAGGCATCTAAGAAGGAGGACACTTCTATCTTTTCAAACACTGCTGTTTTAAAAAATACATCTTAGTAGATTCCTAGAAGCCTGTAAGCAGAGAAAGAACAGGCAAAAGAGGGAGAGCAAGCAAATTTTGACAGTAATAGCAGTGAGCCAGTGGAACATCTTGAAAGGAACTAGCCTTGTCTTAGGAAATTAAAAAGACATGTGTGTAGCTGTTAAAAAGCCTGAGAAAAGTGTCTATGGTTCTCAAGCAAGGCAGTGCTGCAGGAGGAAGTTTACAAGAGCTACGAGTAGTAGTATCCGTGACTTTAATCTGGTCTTGGAAATTATTAGTTCTAAGCATGCTGGAAGGAATTAAGACCAAACAAGGGTTTTCAGTTCAGAATCTGAGTCTTTGATGCTTTATGAAAGTAATTTGATTGCATCAAATGGGTCCCAGGGATAGGAACTTTAGTCCATAAATATCACCGATCCACATCATTAAAAAAACCTCAATCTGCACTTTTTTTTTTCCTCCTTCTTTTTGCAGTGCTAATATTCTTTGGACATGAGAGGCCCGCAGCTGAATCAGCAGGGAGATTGATTTCTCTCTCTCCCTTTAAAAGAGGGAAAGAAGGTCCCTTTGGGTCAGGGTTAAGGGCTTGGAAGGGGCCTAATGGGAAAGTTCATCTCACAGCTGCCAGCGGTATATAGTACCAGGCCCATGGATAACAACAGGATGTGGGTTTTGAGCACTGTCAGCTCCTTCATGATATATTTCTTTTTAATTTTCTCCTTTTAAAATAATACAGCAGCAAAGAACATTCTTTATTATCGTAACAAAATCTCTGCTCCAGTGACTCTGAGACGTTCCTAATTGTTTTCAATCTGTCAGGAACGCTTTCTGTTTGCATTTCCGCAACACTCAAGAGATTGCTGTAAAGAAAACAAACAAAAAAAACACCGGCCTGGGCTGACTCAAGGGCTGGGTAATGGGTTACAGCACTTTCACCTCACTCACCGCCGCTGAGCAGGAGCCAAAAGGTTGGTGCTAACTCGAGTATCAGCTTTGCAACAGCCAGTTTTGAGCTGTTGTTAGCACTGGAAGTCACCAAACAGGCACAGTGACAGTCCGTGAGTTAAAAATAAACCATGGTGATGGTGGCACAGGGAAAACACCACATTCACCCGAGTGTGGAGATGGAAAGTGATGGGGAAGAGTGCGTGCAGCTCTTCACACTGTCATCCTATGAATGACAAAGAGCAGTGCATTTCCCACAGAGAAAAACACATCTGATCTAACTTTTCACACTGTTTCATAAAAAGTGATCTCATTAATGGTAGAGCAGAACGATTTCTGGGAACAGCCTTGTCCTGATGGGTTGCTGTCGAGCCTACAGGAGCAGGCGATGCAGAGAAGCCCTATACTACCATAGCTGGGTCCCCCTCGGCACGCTGCGCTGGTCTCCTGCGCCATGGCGGGAGGGGTGGGAGCAAAGGGGCTGCAGGGAAGGCGGTGCACAGGAGGCCCAGGGCCCCCCGCAGATATCTGCTGGCAGAGCTGGGGCACACGGGCCGTGGGAGGAGCGCCGAGGAATTTTCCCAGCATCATTCTCTGCGTGTGTGGGTGTTGCCTCCCACCACGGAGCCGGGGTCCTGTTACGACTCTCGGAGTTACAGCACGAATGGTGGGCCACCACCCCGGGGAGAGTCCTTGCTGTACCGCAGGCTGGAGGAGACAGGTCGAACCTTGAAGAGCTGCAGAACTAAGATGGGAGCGAGAGCTGCCCCGTACAGTGCCCCCAGCAAGCAAGCTGGGCACTGAAGGCAGCATTCACGCTGCCCACTAGAAATGCCCATCAGTTGTCAAGCCTGTCCCTCTCCGCTAGTGCTACAGTGAGCAACGGTCTATATACAGATGGTTTAGATCTCCTCTTGAGCTCGGTGATAACACGCAGTGGTCATGATGACCGTGGCCCATAGCCTTAGAGAAACCTGAATCCTGACCTGGTAGACTTTGAAGACCACCAGAGAAAGCAGAGAGGCTGTGGATCAAGTCTGCTAAGGTTTTATTCAGGATCACCCAGGAAGATGAAGGCAGGACTGGGCAGCGAGGTCCTCAATCACAGCTTGGTGCTGTAACCGTGCGTCCCACCGGGACCGTCCCCCCGTGGCCATCAGGGCTCCAGATGTCTCTCAGTGCAGAAGGAGCTGAAGAAGAGTCAGGGCTGGTTTTGCGTGCGTAAACAAAAACCAGAACCGCAGGAACTGTCTATGGGTATGTTTGAAAGGCGCTCATCACCCTGGCATCTGGTAAGCCCTGAGCTGCTGTCAGCTACCAGCACCGAGAAGCCCTCACAAAAACGGAAGAGCTCTGACCACCCCTGGGGAAAGGTCTGGGTGCAGAGTGGGTCAGTGCAGAGCGCCCAGCGCCAAGGGCCTGAGTCAGGCCTTTGTTACGAAGGACAGGAAGAAGGGCCTGTGTCGGAAAGGGCTTATCCTGCCAGTTTGGAAGTCATGGCTCCTTTTGCTCTGCCACAGACTTCCCACACATGCTTTAGGCACATCCTGCTGCTCTCTTTGGCTGTTGGTGCCCTGTGTAAAATGGAGATGTTGCCTTACTCTGCCTCACCAGGGAGCTGTAAAAGATGGTTCTTTCCAATTTGCAGGGCTCTCGTGGTTGCTCATGCAAGTAACTTTAAAAACATTGTCTTGGAGCAAATCATCTTTAGGACCCTTACTTGTTCTCAGTACTTCGGAGGAGGCCCACGGTGAGAAAAACCATGGCATTCCCGTTCCTGCTGCTGCACAGAGGTGGCTGAGAAGTCTTTTAGCAGCACATGGCTCCCCACCTGTTTCGCACCAGCGTAAGGAGTTCTGCTAAACACAAGGCAGCAGTCGCGTCCATGCTTTCCCACGGGAAGGGCTGGACACAGAGATAAGCTCCTCCACATTAACACTGAGATAACAGAAAATCTCTAGCAACTAGGAGAGTGAAGCATGCCAGCCACAGTCGCCACAGGGTACGTGGAGGCTCTGTCACATTTTTTATTAAGAAGCAAAATTGCTTCCCCTCTCACCTTTCTGGGAAGGGAGAGACAGACCCTTGGCTAGCCTGGCTTCTCAGGAGCATCCTTGCCTACTCTTCTTGTCCTCCCCATGCTCCTTGGCTGCCTTTGCTCTCTGCAGCAGCATACGGAGATGCACAGTGTGGCTGAGGGCAGCAGAGGAGCAAACAAGCTCTAGAACAAAACAGAAAGTATGTTCTCATGCAAACTTCATTAATAATGAAGAGCGAGCGAAAAGAAATGCTAAATATAAATGATATTTCTTGTTGGGAAGAGAGGGAACGTACTGCACCACTGCGAAAGGGGACATGAGAGGTGAAGCCCGTCAGAGTTTACATCACTCCCCCATTAAGCAAAATTTAGGCTATTTCACAGTTACTGCAAGATTTAGCCAGACAGTGGGGTAACAAACACCACTAACAAATAAACAAAGAAATCCCTTGTGTATTGGGTTTTTTACTATCTCAGCTTCTTTTTTTTTTTTTTTTTGTTTCTCCTCTTTCAGACCAAACTCTCCAATTTTCTTTCTCACTGCTGGGTCTCCAGAGAATTCAAATTCGTGCTGAAATGATAAGGCATTTTCTCAGGTTAAGCAAGTGTGGCCCATATAGCAGCGCTCAGCACACATGTGCCTCTTGGAGACTTGCTGCCAGCAGTGACTGCGCCCTAGCAAGTAATTCATTATGTAGGGCCATCCGGCTACTCTCTGGCCCAGTGGTCCAGTTAGGTGTTGTAAAGATGCAGGTAATTGTAAGTAGACAGTACATGTTACTCTGCCCCTAAGTCTGCCATAGTGTGACATAAAGACTTCCTAAGATTGCAGTCCACGCGTTCTTTCTCTTTTATGCAGGTCATTAATCTCAGAAATGCATACGAAATTGATTTCCTTTTCATGACATTGTTTTCAAATGACTCTTCTGTGTTCTTCTGCTTGGGTTTTGGCAGTCTCAGTGGCTTGGGAGCTGCAAGGAATATAATTGAGAGCTTCTCTGAATGTTTCAGTGCTGAAGTCGTCAGTGTTTGCTCCCTCCCATGTTTTATTGGTTGTGGGTGTAACAAGGAGGCTACAAAGAATGGGGGCATCAGGGTGGTAAAATTCAATGCGAGAATTAATCATCAGAAATTAGATTCTTTTGAGCTTACAGAAGGAGAACCAAGAGCAGAACTTGGATGCTAAACCTGCTAGTCCTTTGGGGTGCTGTTTTTTAACTACAAAGTCCAGAAAGAGGACACGGAAGAGTCAATTGCTGTAATATGCACTGCACTTCTGAACAGCAAAGTTCCCAAACAGTAGAACTCCCCCAACACCTCTCCCTTTGCCTGCTAACAGCGAGCTTACATGCAGGGAGGGGGAAAAATGCAGCCACATTCCTTTCGCACTCCCACTCGCCTCTGAGGTTCTTCCACTTCCTTCCTAAGGCTTTTTTTAGAACTGTAGTGTTTTTCTCACGTCCGGCAACAAAGGATGTTTTGTGCTGCTGCTGAGGTTGTTGGTTTCTTTTTTTTTTTTCCTTAACTTCAGATGCAGCTATCATGTTTGAAAACGTTGCTCATTTGTGTGGGAGCACATCTTTTGCTCTCCGGTACCTTACAAGTGTGATCAATTGCTGGGAATTTGGTTGGTTGGGCTAAATTCTCCCACCAGAATTGCCATCTGTATTTTCCTGAAACCCTCTTATTTATTTGTGAAAATCACTGTGCTGCAGCCCTGAAGGTAGAACGAAATTTGAGAGATTGAAGTGATTCCTTAGCCCTGTTACTGCATAAGAAACAGAATTACTCCAGAATTACCATGGTGCAGAGCATCGTGCATAAATTGGTTCATAAAATGCATAGCTCATAAAGCCCACGAAACTCTTGTGATGTTTCCAGTAAAATATCCAGTGAGGGGACAAGGAGGAGCAGATCAATGAGGGAACCACAGTGTCCAGCCCCTAGATTCAGCTCTCCCATTTTACAATAGTGTAACGTCGTGAAATCAGAGTGGAGAAATGCATCTGGGGTTAAACCTTTGGGGTTTGATATATTCTTGTCCCCAGTCACTATAGCTGGGTCTTTGTCATGGTGATGAATTGACGGCGGTCACACACGTTTACATTGCTCACTTTGAGAAGTGAAACTCCAAACATCCGCCATCGCTGTGTCAGGGACCCTGGATATTGGATATTCAGGCATTCAGTGTTTCCAATTTATTATAATTTGTAGGCAGCTAGGCAAGGTGGGGGGAAAGCCCATAGACAGCCTGGAATTATATCATAAATCTCCAAAAGCCCTAACATAATGTTTAAGACTACCTTCAGTTCCTCAGACAGGGAGCATGAGTGATACAGTGAGCCTGATTTTGACCTTTTGCTCCGCGGTGCTGCGCAGGTATTATTACACTGTTGGCTTTGGCTTCTGCAGGAGTCGGTGCATAAGTGTCTTGGAAAGGAAATATTCAGCTCAGTGAAAAAAAAAACGTAAGGACTGCTATCTCAATGCCTGCTTCATCTCAAGAGTCAGGGTGAGGCAAAGAGAAAACGAGAGACCCTGATTCTTCCCTGCCTGGGGTAGGGATCCCTCCGGGTTTGTGCAGATGAGAGTGCAGTGGGGTACGTCACGCTGGAGACATTCCTTCTACTGCACGTAACTGAATAAACACGCATCCTGACCTTACTTGCTGGGTTTTTTTCCCATATTTCAGAGCAATACCAATACCAGCCCTCCAAAGTCATCAGCAAAATTCAGGAGCCTGCTGGAGATCTTACAAAGTAATTAAGAAAACTATTTGATTGCTACTTTCATGGCATGTCTGGCTTCTTATCCCTGCTGCAAGGTTTCCCAGAAAGGAAGGAGGAATTTTCTCCCATTATATTGCAAAAGCCTTGCGAGAGCCTTGGAGCCTGCTCAGGTTGGTGTGAGCCCTCGGGTGTGCTCCAGGGAATCGTAACATCACACACACATGAGGGGTACCCGTGCAGACCATGGATGTCCCTGTGAGTTCCCAACAGCTTGGCTATGACTCGATTGACTGTCTTTGCCCTAACGCTAGCCTGAGTGGAGGGAGAAATGTCAGTGCTGCGTGACATGAGTCACCCCCTGAGTACCATCTCACTCTAAAATTCTGGTTCCAGGAATTCGTGATGCAGTGCCATCCATCTCCCCTTTTCCGCTACATTATTCCTCCTCAGCCTCCCAGAAAGCAACACGTACCCGAGCCACAAGCATCCCCGCAGCCCAGGGCTGAGACTAATGCATGGAGGCTGCTTCACGCTAAGATGCCAGGCAGCGAGCTGGGAAGCCCAAGGCATGTTTGCTTGTTTTCTCCAGCCAGTTCTGCTATAAGGGCTGTGACTCCGACAGACTCAAAACACCCAGGGTGGTAATATCTTAAACAAGCACAGCTGTTCACCAAAAGCGAGTCAGTCTTCCCTCGAGTTTGGATAATATGAGTTAGCAAACCTGCTTTAACCTCAGCCTTTTCCTTGGTGTAGGTACAGCCACTTGCAGCCACTTCCAGAAAAACTTTTTAGCTGGTGAGTGGCTGGGTGAGAATACCACCAGCTGGAAGGTGGTGTCAGATGAATGTCCACAGCGAGACCTGGCCGGCACTACAAAACCTTGCCAGGAGAAGCTGGTTTTGTCACTGCAGTGACCATAACAACCTGATGAAAAGTCTTGGCTGGCTTTTCTGTGACCTTGAACATATTCAGATCCCCAAGATCAGCTGATGGTTTCTAACCCAGCAACCACCATGGCTTTTGCCAGCCCTGTGCCTCAGAGGGAGGAGTTGGTACCCCATGGCCATAGCCCGTGTGCTGCAGTGCTTCAGTGCAGCGAGGTCAGTGCTCATCCAGACAGAGAAACTCAGTGTTGTCAGTGTAGCCTGGGAAAATAGCCTGCTAGTCTACAGTCACTCACTTTGCAAGTCAAGATAAATCAAAAAAATAGGTAGACCTCACTCGTGTTTTAACTTATAGGACAGAAATACCCTTAACTACTTGCCCAAGTATCATTTTCAATAAACAGCAACAGGGAGGGAGATGCTGTGAAGGCTTTACCTTGCTCCTGCACTGCCCTGGCTGTCCCCATCACTGCTTCCAGCCACTCCAGGTCATGCTGACAGCCTGGCCTCACTCCTACTCTTACTTTAATGTGGCTGGCTTACATTCATTTCCATCCCATTAGAAAAAATACAGTTTAAACCTCCGTCCCTCGAGGCAGCTGTGAACCCGTGTCAGTGAGGACAAGCAGGTGTTGCTGTGACCTGGGACCTGTGGTGCTTCCCCACCGCTGGACATTTCCCAGATCAGGAGGCTGATGCCTTCACGGCCCTCCAGCGGAGTCTGGCACAAAGAGAGGAAATGCACCTACTTTGCCCCTTGCAGTAAGAGTGATTTGTGAGCAGGAAGGATCCACCTTCCAAGGCTGGCAAGTGCGGCACGCAGAGCTTTGGCGAGCCCAGCCAGGGCAGCACCCAGAGCTGCGGCGCTGAGTCCTGGCCCTAAAGCTGCAGAGAAAAAGAGGGTGAGACCTGGAAAATCTGCACAAAAGCCCAGAGGAACTGTGCTCAGGAGAGAAATGCAACCCTTACATGTACTCTACAAATCCCAAACAACCTCTGGATGAATTGCAGCTGAAAACTGGCTTTTTCTTGCCTCTGATAACTGCACTTGACAGCCAAACAGAGACCCTTTCATATTTAAAAATAGAAAAAAGCAATTAATTATTGGAGTCAATATAAGCCGGGAGCTGGCACAGTAGCAGCGCTGTGTCTATAGTGATCTGACTGTAACAGAGGCCATAGTGGCTTCAGAGCTCATGTGCCTGTCAGCCCTGGGGGACCCCCCGGCATTTGGGATGCAAAGCTGCTCAAACACAGGCGCAAAGCAAATTGATGCCCCACGGTGGCAGGGTCGGTAGGCAGCAAAATCGAAGGCAGCCCCTGAACCTGCCCAGAGAGCTTGGTGGAGTCAGTGCTGCTTTGTCAAACCCAGCCTGGCTCAGTATTTGGGCACGCTCAAGCCGAAACCCTCGCAGGTCTCTGGTTCACTGTTCTCCAGCGGCTGTGGCAGCCAGGGCTGGTGTGTCGGAGGCAAGCCGGGGTGGTACAAGACCTGCTGGGAGGTTACCAAGTCCGGAGAGCCAGAGCCACTGGCTTCCTTTTCTCTTAACTGGATAGCCTGGTTAAGCATGGGATGGAGCACTGCACGCCAAAGCCAGGCTCATCCTTTTCTGTCTCAGTGTGTACCTGGGGTAGACCATGGTGTGAGGTGGTGATGAGCCCTGGGGAGTCCTGGCTAGGTTGCACACACGGTCTTGGTAGCATTTGACCTTCGATTAGCTCCGAGTCCTTTGGACATCAGTCAGTGCTCCAGAAGGGAGCTTTCCTCATTCTCCAGGAAAATCCAGCTTTTTTCCTATAAACCCCAGTTCTTGCCACTTGCTAGCTCCACACTGTCCTCTTGGGATTAGCAACTCAGTGGGGTAATGGAAGTCAGCTGCCTTAGACACTTCGTTTTCTGCTGGAGGTACTTGCACATGACTGAGCCCGCTGATGTTTGTGGGAGCCTAAACCAAGTGGAGAAATGAAAGGAGAAGCAGGTCCTGAGCTGGAGGAGACTGTGGTTAGGAAACCGGGGTGGTGCTGCGATGTGAGCCGAGGAGAGACCTTTGAAGTGCGGTCTTTGGGCAGCTGCCTGCGCCCAAAGCAAACACAGCACAGGACTTCCACTTTGCTAACGATAATGAAAGCAGTTCCTGGAATGATTTGCTTGTCCTGACAGCAGCACAGTTTGGTTGAAATATGTACAAATTAAAAAAAAAAAAAAAAAAGAATAAAAGAGGAACTTGTCAGAGAGGCCCGTTTCTTGGACCGGCTGTTCTCACAGCCTCCTTTCCCTGTCCAAACCGGTAATTCACAGCAAAGCCACGACGCAAGCACACGGTGGCTGCGCTTTTAACATGATCAAAGGAATAATTATACGCGGTGGAATTCTCTGAACACAAAAGTCGCGTGTGATCCTCCCGGCGTGAGGAACTGGCTGTCTGTCTGCAGAAAGCTCCCGTTTGCTCTGCAGCCAGCCAGCCCCAGGTTGCAGCCAGCGACGGTCCCTGCCTGCCCCCAGAGCTCTTCCTCAGCTGCCTTCCACGACGCAAGCTCGCTCGCGGCCTTCGGGCCGGCCATGGGCAAGGGGGTGTGGAGATGCTTTGTTTCTCTGGGTGTTCAGGGGACGAAGGGCAGATTTCCCTAAGAAGAGACTTGCTTAGTTTATCCTGGAATGGAAACTTTATTTATAGAAGCAACAGCAGCAACAGGCACCCTGGGCCCTAGCAACAGCAGTGAGCTCTGTAGTTCAGCACAAAGGTACTGTGCTTTGGCAGCACATTTTCTTCATCGTTTCCCTCTCTGCGCCTGTCCCATCTCTTCTGGGATGAGCTGAGTATCGGGAATCCAGCCTTTTCTTCTTCCGCTGCACAGGTTTCTCTTCCTCCCCCTGGGCATGCAGTGCGGTGCCTGGGGAAGGACATTGCAAAGCTCTGCAGGAAGAAAGACCTTTCTTTTCAGGAAGAAGTTCTTCACAGAGAGGGTGGTGAGGCACTGGAACAGGTTGCCCAGAGAAGCTGTGGATGCCCCATCCCTGGCTGTCTTCAAGACCAGGCTGGATGAGGCTTTGAGCAACCTGGTCTAGTGGAAGGTGTCCCTGCCCATGGCAGGGGGTTGGAACTGGATGATCTTTAAGGTGCCTTCCAACCCAAACCATTCTATGATTCTATGATTCTGCGGGCTGTGGGAGAGGGGCTGCATTGGGCTGTGGGAACACAGGGTGGTGGGAGCCCTCCTAAGGATGCAGAGGTTTCTCTGGTGGCCTGAAGGCAATGGGGCAGTGCTGGGCCACCTGAGTGTTTGAGCAGTATGGGCTGAGCCCCTGGGCTCCAGCACTTTTCTACCACGTACCACTCCAAAGCCTCCACCCTGGAGGATGAGGGATCCAGCCGTGGCATTCCCGTCTACCTGCATCTGCGCTCCCCGGACCGCACAAACTCCGGTGTGTAGGAAAACCCTGGGGCTGATCACGTTCGCCACATCAGGAAAGCTCACCTGGAGTCCCTGCCAGAGTGCACGCTTTCAAGGCAGCAGTGCAGATAGTAGGCCACATCGTGTACACGTGTCCTGTCTGACCCAAACCATTCCTGACCCTCTCTTTTCATTCAGGCACTTAGGATGAGCATCTGGGGCCAAGATTGCCCAAGTAATTGATGTCTTATATAATGATACGGAGTTTTGGAGTGGCCTTGAACTCAAGTAAGTCACCCTCTACACCTTTCTAAATGGAGTTTCGCTTTGTCAATGTACATAGTTGGCCCTTGCATTAATTTTATCCACTCCTCCTCATTCAGTCATTCCTTAAACGAGCCACTGGCTCAGATGAGTGCTGTTAAGATGCTGTTGACTGCTTGGTGGTCCATACTGTATCATCTTCATCAGTATTTCATATCTCTTTCCACATGCGACTGTAGATTATCTGGGTTGTTTTTGTTAATAGGAGACAGATGGGAATTGGGTGTCAAGTTGTGATTCTGAAGCGTAGGAGCTTCATAGCCTTTTTTAAAATGCATGATATTAAAGATCATTTAGAACTAAATTAGTTTCTGGCATTTCATAATTAGTGAGGCAAAATAGATACTTAACAGAGAAGCCAGAGGGGGATAGTTCTTTAGTCTGAGTAGTCACCTCTGAACCGCAGGCTGCCATCAACACATCTGGTACAAAAGGCCAGACCAGACACTTGCATCCCCTAAATGTCCCATGTTTGCCCTGGCACTGCACAGCGCTCAGTCCCGTGGATGGCCTTTGCAGTCAGGTGGTGTGCAGTGCAGGAGCAGGAGGGAAGGAGAAATGCTGGCAGGACTGATATATCTAGGACCTTGTGCATTAGAGAAATCAGATTTTGTGGATCTTACTCTACCTGGGTCTATTAGTCAAGTCTTCAGAATGAAAAGCAAGGCAGGTTTCTTGGAGTAGGGCACGCACAATTGTAAAATGAGCTGCAGGACTTCTACACGTGGGTGAAGAACAACTGTACTGAGTCTGAAAGAGCTATGTCAAGTCCAGGATCACGTCCTGGTTCTGGCCAGGATTGGATGCTGGTGGAAAAATGTATGACCAGGGCACAGTCCTTTTCCCGATGCAATCACAGGGCTAGGAGTTCCTCAGGCAGAGACGGTACCTTTGTGCTTTGTAATTCCAATGGTCTTTCCCTCCACAAGTTTGTCTAATTACTGTTTTAATTTCTGGCCCCTGCAACAGCTGATGGCAATGAACTCCACTTTGAAGAAGAGCTTACTTTGGTTTGCTTGAAACCTGCTGCCTGCTAATTGCATTTAATGTCTTTCTTTTTTTAAAAAAAAAAAAAGGAGGGGTGGGAAGCTCCAAACTGCCAGGTCACAGGTACCTGGGAATGAGGCATATGCAACCCGGTCATGCTTCAGCTCGTGCACTCTCTGCGTGGGTCAGTCATAGAATCACAGAATCACAGGATGGGTTGGGTTGGGAGGGGCCTTAAAGATCAACTAGTTCTC
>NW_010233295.1:31668-73420 GCF_000690775.1 Eurypyga helias
CCTCCCATCCTGGTCCATCCTGTCTGTTATTGCTGTTTCTGTCTTGGAGTCAAGTTCATATTGGCTAGGATTTTCCATATGCATGCACTGGCACTCAGTCAGCTGCCCCACACCCCTTGGAGGCCCACTAATGCAGAGGCCATGAAAATGGGATTCTCCAGAAGCGTCTCGGCTTGGGTCAACTGAACAGAAAGATATTGCAGAGTGGTTTTCAGAAGCCCTCCAAGTACCTATTAAAATTCACTACCACAGTTGCATGGGCCACCACAGAAATCTTAATGTGGCCGTGTGGGGATGTGCAGCAGAAGCTCTGACAGCAACTGTCTGCTTATTTACTTACAGAAAATAATTTATGCTCCTACATTTGCTGTCATGTCCATTTTTTTCTTTCTTAATTTATACCCCTGGAGGAGTTCTTTTCTCACTGACTAGTAGAAAATACCCTCCTGATTTAGACCCCAAGGTTAAATATCTAAAGTATTGTCGTCCTTGATGTCTCCATCCTTTTTGGAAGGATGCACTACTCCACTCCCAGGTTTCGTACGGCTTCCAAGGGATGCTTGTAAACCATGAGAAATTTTTTGTATTGGTACAAAAATATCATCAGGTTAATCTGGCAAGGTACTCCTATTGTGGACACATCTGGCAAAGCTCTTGTGGAAAACCTCTTTCCACAAGCAAAACAAATTCTAGCAGTAGAAGCACGGGTTTGTCACTGTAACTGGGACTACACCAGAAGTGGCTGGCTCTGGGCAGGGTGGTAGCGAGCTCTTCTCTCCCACCATCTGGAAGAGAGGGTGGATAGTGAGGTGGCAATGTTTGCTATTGATAGTAAGCTATTAAGGGTAATAAAAATGAAAGTTGACTGCAAAGACTTGCAGAAGGCACTCACTATACTTAGGAGTGAGGCAATAAAAGAGCAGACGAGATTAATTTAGATAAATGTGAAGTGTTGTGCATGGGAAAAAACTCCTAACTGTAGATGCTAGTTGATAGACTGAGTTAGCTGTGTCTGTTCAGGAATGAGATCCCAGAGTTGTAATAGCTCCATGAAAACAGCAGCTTGTTCCTGGATAGCAGTGCGAAACAAATCAAACATCAAGAGTTATTAGGAAAAAAAGAGGAAAAACAGAGCCGTATGAATTTACTGGTTCTGCCTTTCCTTCTCAGAAAGGCATATTAGAAATAAGAAGTTACCAGGATAATCCAAAGATAGGACAATTTCTAGATATCTAGGACTCCCTTGTCAGAAAAGGGAATAAATGGAAGGATACAACAGAGGTGCTGACAGTCATGAATTCCCCCCAGTGACTCGATAGGAAACACTTTGGGCTGTTTCTTTCAACGCGAGAACGTTGGGGCATCCCATATGATGAGGTGGTGCTGGGCTCCAGACAGACAGAGGGAGTGGTTGCAGTTCAACCATGGAACTCCTTGCCACGTGTTGCTGTACACGCTAAAGACTTGCAAGGCAAAAAGCAATTAAACCTATCTTGGAAAGAAAAATCCATTGACAGCCATGAAATTCAAACACTCCAGCTCTGTCTCAGGAGATCCTTAAGCTACAAACAGCTGGCAATTGGTGGAAAATACAAAGGATTTATTCCTATGCATTTACTCCATTGCCATCCTCTTCCCTGTGTCAGCCCAAGCTGGAGACAGGATGCTGGGACAGGCTGACCTTTGGGCTGACTCACTGCAGGAATTCTTAAGTTTGGCATAACCCTGATTTACATCACTTTTAATCAGATATAACACTGGGATCAGGAGGTGAAGCTGTAACGTAGTAAAGAGTCAAAGCAAGAGGTTCTCCTGCAAGGAAAGTAATCTGTACTACAAAAATAATTACATTAAGGAAAAAATTTAAAAATGGATACTTGGAAAATCAGAAATTAAATAAATAATCATCTCAGCATTGGAAAAGCATCATGAAAGTATCCCTAATCAGTTTCTGCTTCCGACTGTCATCAGCTTATTTATCATGCCAGCGTAGCTGTCAGTTACTTGTTTGAAATGTCTCACATTTTGAAAGTTCACATGATGCAAAAAGCCATGAAAATGTGCTAATTGGACTGGATCATTTTTTCCAGCTCCTCAGAATGGGGAGGAATCCTTCAACACCACCTTTCATGAGAGCTGTCTGTCCCTAGCCTGACCGCTTCAGTCACTCAGGGTCATCCTCCCTCCGATGGCCTTAGGGAGAGGCACGGGGTTGGCACACAGTGGGAGTGATGTTGGAGCCAGACCCGTGCACCCAGACCACTGGTTCTTTCTAATACAGCTCCTGCTGCTTCTCAAGCCCACAGCCTCCCAGCCTAATGCCCTCGCTGTCACATTTTCTGGGCACTATTAAGGATTGTTGGACAACTCTTAGGCTTCCTCCCAGAGTTAGCTGCGTTTTGATGCTGGGCAATGGGTGGCCAAGTTTAGAAATGAACACACAGAGTACTTGCAGATGAACTACAGAAAACAGATAATTAACTATTAAGAAATACTTAGCAAAGAAAGGTTTACTACAAAGTAAATTTCACTGGAAGACTGGTCTTCCTCCCTGTGGAAGCTTGTAAGGAAATGTGGAGTTGCTGATCGTGCCAAACATGCACATAAACACCAGCGTGTTAATTCTGGATCTGTGTGACATCCAAGGACAGCAGAAGGGGGCTGCACAGCTGATGTCCATCACTTGCACAAATAGCTGGATAAATAGCTGAGTTCCAAGATAGCACGGTGCGGTCATCGCAATGATTGGCTCTGGAAACGGGAAGTTAAGTCAGGCGCTCCAGGGCCAATGAGAAAGGACTGGTGATGCTTCCCGCGAGCCTGTGCTCATCCCAGCTGCAGCTTCACACACACGGCGAGCGAGGACATAGGAGAAGCACCTCTGTGCCGGGACACTGGATGGTGGCTTGGCCGCCTCGGGGAGGAAGTGGCTTCCATTTAAGGAGCTGGAGAGGTTCTTGGCAGGGATTGCAGCAAAGCATCCCAAACACTGGGTCCTGTTGGCAGAAGGGACGGGCGCAGCTCGAGCTCGCGATTTGGAAATGCCTCCTTTTGTCAGCTTGAGATTTCCCAGAATTTCAAAGCGGAAAGAAAGAGAGGGGTACGAGGAAGCTATTAAAGATATGTAAAATAAACTTGAAGGGAGGAGGAAAGCATGTTGCATTGTGAAACCATGCACTTTATTCGAGGGAAGGGTCGGTGAATGCTTATTATTTTAACAAAGACTTTTTCTGTCGCGAACAAGAGAAGCAGATGTTTAAAAGATGGACAGGAAGTGGCTGTGACAAATGAAAGGATTTTTGACTGAATTCATGAGCTGTGTTTCCTGCCAGTAATTCATTCAGCTGTAGGCTAGATCAAAACATAATATTATGGTTTAATCAGCACGCTTTTTAACATGAAGCCAGAATATACAAGGTCTTGGTGCTGCAGGTAAAAAGCCATTAGTACAGTTGGCTCAGAGGCTTCTTTTTAATTCATTATTCATTCTTTTTCTTTTAAGCAAATACATTGTCTATCAGCAAACACCTGAGAACTCCGAAATACCCATGTTACGGAGTTTGCACGGGCAGGTGTAGGAAGGGTAAAGCACTTGCAGGGCATGGCAGCTGAAATCGGCTGCCTAAAAGTACAATCCGACTTCTGTTGCAGCCTGAGAAAGCTCAGCTTCCTACCCACGGCAGGAAGCATTAGATCAAGCTGGTTACCCTTGGAAAAAAAAAAAGCCTGGCATAAGGATTTTTTTTTTCTCAGCACTGTTCTGAAAAAGCAACGTGTGTGTGCGCGCGTGCACATGCATACGCGTGTGTGTTAATTTTGATGTTTTCTGCTCCTCTTCCTTCCTCCTAATGAATTCTATTTGTTTACAGCCTCAAGGAAAGCTTGTCACTAGAAATTTCCTTTTGAGTTTTCAGCTCGAGATTTCACAACCACAGAGCCATTGCAACATAGTGATAAACAAGCTGAGGGAGGCAACTCTGGAGAATTGAGGCTTCTCTTTTTCACCATTTAGTTAAGTAAATAGTTACCAAATGTGCCGAGAGATGGAGAACTTTATCCCTAGCTGTAACAAGCATTAGCAACAGAGGATTTTCTTCTCCTAGCCAAACACTTAGGAGTAGGCACAGGAAGTGTTTTGAACAGCTTATCCTTACACTCCTTGTCAGAAAGGGTCGGATGCTGGGCTGAATTCCTGGGACACACACCGGGCTGCAGGCTGCATGGAAGGAGGGGGAATGGAAAAGAGGGGTTGAAAAAGCTGCCTAAAGCTCAGTCACGGTTCTGGATTTGCATTTCCCAGGGCAGTGCAGGACCTGGCTGAAGCTAAGAAACAATGACCAGGACATGCCTGAAGCACAGGTACTGGCTGCCCTCTGTGCCCCTTGGACAGGCTTTTGGAGGAGGGATGAGGACACTAAGGCACTTTCTGCTAGGTTTCCTCCTCTGCAGGGGTGCAGGCAGCATGCCTTGGCTGCTGGGTGGGTCTGGGTCCCCGCCTGCCCCAAGTGTCTCCTCTGCAGGTCTGGGTCCTTGGGTTGAGCACAATATCCATAGATCTGCCATGATAACCAGGCAGGCATTCTCTGCTGCATTGAACCCACTGTAAAGTTTCTACAAATTACTTTTTAATTATATAAACATACTGGAGGAAGCCTTGAAGTCATGACTTCCAGCGTGCTTTGGGATAAGGCGGATAAAGGGCAGTTTTCTGGAGGGTGTGATGAAATTATAGGGCACAGACTTGCCTCTAAACAAAGCAGAGCTTTGGATCAACCAAAACCTTTTGCCAGTACTTGTAAAATTTAGCAAGTGGTCTTGGCCATTCGACAGCAGAGCAGGCATACCTTGACATTTTCAAACTAAATGAAATGGTTTGGTTTTTCACTAGGAAAAAATAGGGGAAAAAATAGGAAATGGGTTTTGTAATTTGTCTCAGCTCTATAATAATAAAGAATGGTAAGAAAGACAAATCCTTCCAGGGAAACCAAAATGTTTCAATTTAAGCTGAACAAAGATTTTTCTGTTCGACCCAAGTTGAATAGCACTTTTCACTTCTTTGAGGAAGAATAAAAAGGGCCTTTGGACCATCAAAACAAAATAAAGGCTGTCTAAGGAGTAATAATAAAATAATTATTTGCCTGTTTCTGCGTGGTATAATCAGTGATACTGGGAAACATATCAGATGTAGAGGGCCAGATCCCTCACGTGCAGAAGACACGTAACACATTTAAGGACTGACATACTGGTGCATTTAAGCTAGGGAATGCAGGGAAGCAAAATGTGCCTTCCCTCTGTTTTGTAGGAGAAAATGGGAGCCACCTCATCTGTTTGGCACACAGCCTGATCCCACATCAGAGCAGCTAAAGAAGGTGCAGTGGGATCTCAAGTTTGAGGCAACTCGAATCATAGAATCACAGAGTAGTTTGATTTGGAAGGGACCTTTGAAGATCATCTACTTCCAACCCCCCTGCACTGCGCAGGAGCATCTCCCACTAGACCAGTTGCTCAGGTTCTGAGCAACCTGACCTTGAATGTTTCCAGGAATGAGGCATCTGCAGCTTCTCTGGGCAACTTGCTCAGTGTCTCACCACCCTCATTGTAAAAAATTTCTTCCTCATATCTAGAGGTGTTTGAAAATGGTTTGAGTTTTCCAGCCTCACAACTGAGGCATGGTGTGCTCTAATCCTTTCTGTGGTGTAGCTGAGAAGGGGACTCCCCAGGTCCTTTTGTTCCATAGAGCATCTTCACCACCAGAATTGTGCCCAGTAAGTGCTGACTCCTTGGTAAACAGTACAGTCGTTAAATGTCAGCTACTGCTTACGGTTTAATTGCTTTTGAATTTAGCAAGCGGCTCCTCATTCATAGCAAATTGGCATTTCTTACATTCAAGACTGTGCTATTAGCTGCACAATAGAGAGGCTGGTTTTCTGTAAATATTGAGATTTGGTAATTATAACCCGACGGTTATTAACACTCCATGGCAGATAAATGCTTCAGCTGCTGAATCTGCTGTGGGCAAACCTCCTTCCGGAAGGAGCATCTTATCAGTGAGTGGAGGAAGGCTCTAGCTGCCATACTCCATTAACACCACGTTAATGAGCCAAGAGCCCACGCACCGCAATGAAAACATACCCTGAAGTGTAGCAGATGGGCTCAGAAGCCAAAGCCACACAATGGGGAAACCTCGGAAATCATAGCTAAATTCAATAGAAAACAAAAGCTGGGCAGCTTGGCCCTCCTTGTAGTAAATATCCTAGAGTAACACGCATTCTTGGATCTTACTGGGTGAAACTGTGGACTTCCCATTCATTCCAGGAGGACCCGGGTCTCATTTGGTTACAGGCAGATGTCAAAACACATCCATAAACAACTGCTGACCGCCTGGGCTCTGCACCGGCATCTCCGGTGAAATCCCTGAGCGACGCTTACGGAGTACTCGTGATTCAGTCCCTCAGATCACTGCGCTGCGAACCCACAGCAAGGCTTCACGCATCTTGTTGCTAGAGCTGCTTAAAATAAAATAAACAAAAGCGAGTTGACAAATATGACTGAATCAGTGTGGGGGGAAGCACTAACGCGTTAATCGTGTAAATGATTAGCAAGTGCCTGTTAGTCATATGTGAATGACACTTCCCCACATACAAGTAAAAGGGCTACAGCATCATTTGTCATGGTAATGATGTCACAGCAGAAAAAGCCCTCACACTTAAGTGTGTTTGCTGGGAGTCAATGGATATTGCACATAGTTTTTAAGAACTTATTCTTTTACAGACTAGTGTGAGTCTGTTAACCTTCCCACCGGCACTACGTTGCTCTACCTCATTGTCATTAGTGAGGATGTTATGTACGTAAAGCACAGAAGAAGATCAGTGGGCTGGAGCACCTCTCCTATGATGAAAAGCTGAGAGAAGCTGAGTTGGGCTTGTTCAGCCTGGAGAAGAGAAGGCCCTGGGGAGACCTTATGGCACCTTCCAGTACCTGAAGGGGCTACAAGGAAGCTGGGGGGGACTTTTTACAAGGGCCTGTAGTGACAGGACAAGGGGTAATGGGTTTAAATTGAAGATGGGGAGATTTAGATTAGATATCAGGAAGAAGTTCTTCCCGGAGAGGGTGGTGAGGCACTGGAACAGGTTGCCCAGAGAAGCTGTGGATGCCCCATCCCTGGAAGTGTTCAAGGCCAGGCTGGATGAGGCTTTGAGCAACCTGGTCTAGTGGAAGGTGTCCCTGCCCATGGCAGGGGGGTTGGAACTAGATGGTCTTTAAGGTCCCTTCCCACTCAAACCATTCTGTGGTTCTGTGATTCACAGATTGGGTCCGGTAATCACAGAATTAAAATTAAAAGTAGCTTTCAGTTGTATGTGCCAGACAGAGCAAATGCGTCCTTGAAGTCCTGTGATAAAGCTGTGTGTAACTACTGTTTTGCTAGTGCTGTGGTTTGTAAGCAGCAGTACTAGTATCTATATGAGCATTCTGTATGTCAGCCTGGTAAAATTTCCCCTATTGCTGCTTGTGAATGCAAGATGATTTCAAACACAGGAAGATGCTGCATGTTTTCCAGGGGTTTTGATACAGAGGTCATTGGGAAAGGGTTTTTGGTCAAAAATGCAATATCCAATCATCCAGAGGGATGGTATTTGCATCTCACATCTCTGCCCTAGTCTCTGTGCCAGCATGCCCAGGGAAAAGGCAACCACCAAGTCCCTGTGACTCCCACTGCACTTGGAGAGCCTCAAGTCCATGTGTGCCTGCTTGGAAAAAAAAAAAAAAAACAAAAAAACCCCACAAAAAAACCAAAACACCACAAAAAAAAAAAAACCAAACCAAAACAGGTAGCAATCACACAAAAGGCCTTTTGAAAAATGGGGTAGGGAAGGGGTAAGGACCCCAGTGTACACCTAAGGGGCCTCCTGCTCAGGGTCGGGCTGGAAAGTGAGGCGCTTGGGAGAGCAGAACTTGGCCAGAGCTCATGAGCCCAGGGCTGGCGAGATGGGAACACAGCCTCAAACACATGCTTCCACTTTCCAGTGGCCAAGAAGAGATTTTGGTTAATAATACAGATGCCTGTATTAAATATATTAAAGTGATAGTTAGCTCTGTGATCTTCCGCATCAGACCTGCCAGGCAGCGGCGACTGTACGGCACCTTCACCATGCTGTTCTGATACAGGGCTCTTGTCAGGGCCGTTTTCTGATTAGCCAAAGCTTTCTTTCCCTCCCTCTGCCGCAAGCAGGGCTTGTCACCTGTTTCTCATCTGTTTTCATTATAGAGGAGAAGTAATTGGTACATCTGGGCGTTATTGGAGAAAAGGCTTGGCTGAAGCCATAATGGGGTAATTACAGACTGAACTGAGCCATGCCGATGCATTGTAAATACATTTGCCTCTGAGTGTGGGATATTGTCACATGCCCATCCAGATGGCTTTTTTGGGAGAGAGAGGAGAGAGTGGGGCAGGATGAAAAGCTGACCACGCCTGACCTACCCTGTGTGTGTGTGGTAAACCTCAAAGATACAAAACCTCTACCATCCCAGCAGAAAAACACCAGCGTGCCCCCACGTAAAATGGACCGAGGGCTCATTTTCCAAATGGCTTGTTTTCTAGGGGATTCAATTGCCCCATGTATGCCAGCTTGCTTCTGGTCTTTAGTAACTGCAAGGAGACACCAAACCAAAATAGCTCATTTTCACTGTTTTGGTGGTACTCTCTGCTAAATAGCAACACATGACTGCTGGTGCACCACAGAAGCCAGGAACCTAATGCAAAGCGTGACGGCAGGCTCTGGCAGCAGCCTGCGCCGTCTGAAGGAGAGGGGAAGATAGTACAGGCAACCGGGCACCCCGGATGGCTCTGTGTTTGTGTGCGTTTATTGACTGGGGCTCCTAGACACATCTCCACAAACTCCCAGTCCCCTCCTGGGGGTGACACTGCCAGCGCAGGGGAATGTGGGCGAAGCCTCAGTGGTGTTTCACATCATCGGTGCGTGGCACATCACAGAGCCACACAGTGACAGAGCAGCAGAGGTTGGAAGGGACCTCTTGAGGTCATCGGGTCCAACCCCCCGGTGTACAGTAGAAAATGACATTGTCTACCAAGTGAGAACAACGAGCCCAATATGTATGTTGCCCAGAGATGTTGTGGATGCCCCATCCCTGGATGTCTTCAAGGCCAGGCTGGATGAGGCTTTGAGCAACCTGGTCTAGTGGAAGGTGTCCCTGCCCATGGCAGGGGGGGTGGAACTAGATGGTCTTTAAGGTCCCTTCCCACCCAAACCATTCTGTGATTCTTGCACGCCTTGTTAACAACTGTACCTGCAGGGAGGAATTAAGGACTGATAAAATATTGCCGACTATGCCCTGGAAGAAGAGCTGAAGACTGATAAAGGGGAACATCCCGGCACAGAAAGCTGGATGGTTGCCACAAGGCGAGAAGTCAACACTAACTAGAGCGAGGGTAAAGGCGGCAGAGGAAGGTCGAGACCACTGACTCAATAAACACCCCCTCCCAGTTGAGACCCCCCCTCACTAAGCATGCGCCTTGATTTAAACGGATCCTGTGCCTTTAAGCAGAAGCAGAGAGTACAATTAACCAATGAGATCTGTTAGGATGAGTTACTAACCAATTAGCGTAGAAAAAGGCAGATCTGCATGTTTGCTAAACGGGATCAATATGCCATAACTTTTGTGTTGAGCTGGGCTAGCTTTGTGGAACACCACCTAGCCCCACATCTGCGTCAGTTTGCAATAATAAAATACCCATGCTCTGTTTGTATATGGTGTATTGCACACTGGGTGAACGACAACGCTTTTGGGATAACAGCGCTGCTCATGCAGGGCCACCTAGAGCCGGTTGCCCAGGACCACGTCCAGGCGAATGGACCACATCCTTTGCACCCAGCTGGTTGCATCTGCTTTGTGTCACAGGGTTTGGGTGCAGTTCTGCCTTGCCAGGTGGATGTTAAAGTTCAGAGGGTTTTGCTTCGAGGGAGATCGCAAGCACCAGTGCAAGATGCTGCTGCTGCAGCTGAGCCAGCCCCATACGGAACGGGATGGGTAATGGGACCTGGATCTTTGGCTGTCTCTTGGCCCGACATTGCTGTGCTGTAGGGGTAGAGGGATATAGGATTTTAGAATACAGGGGAAGGATAAGCCTTCTGGAGCTGGGCATGTTTCGAGGGTCACTCTGGCCTCCAGCCCATGTCTCTTCCATAGCTGGTGTACTGCTGTGGTGTGCCATACCCTGCAGTTTCTCCAAATACAGGACACTCACCTGAATATTTTTGGGGTGGTGGCTGTTCGTGTTCATACTTCTCCTTGTTTTCATTTTTCACGTGAAATTATCATACCTCTGATCTGTAAGCAACATATTATCAAAAACTTAAAATAGATGGGTATAATGGTCTTATCCTGTATGTACGTAAAAATCCATATAGGAATGGGGAGAGATTTAGCCATGACACAGGCAGAAGTGGCATTTGCAAAAGGCAGAAGACAGAGCAGCGCAGGGCAGCATCGACACTGGACCTCTTCAAGCGCCATACCAGTTGAATATCCAGCTTTATTTCCGTAATCAGAGACTACCATTTCTATTTTGTTCTTTTGCCATTTTTTCTGATCAGGGAAAAATTACGTCCTTTTGGGCTTGACTAAAATGGAGTGATCTGTTCATTTAGCTGCTGAGACGGGAAATTAACTTCATTCTTATCCGTCTACCTTATTAGCACAAATATTGCGGCTGCATTATCCTATCCCACATAAAGCCCTGTACAGTAGAGCCTTTTAATTGTCTGGCTAATTGTTTGGCCTCGGAGCTGTCTATTTCCGATTGTCTAATTCTCATTAGAATGCCAGCTGACACTGAGTCCTCCAAAGCTCCCTTTAGCTGCTTTTAACCACTTCTGGACTAATTTGATGGTGTTGAAAGCACTTACAGAAAGGCAACCAACAATAAGAAACACAGTGCAAATGTTTCTCTTCTCTAATGCATTCAACATTTTAAATCTTGGCCATAAAGGAGTTTTGATGCTGGTTTAAATGCATGTGTCCCTACAGAGTCACAGCATTGTTGTTAGTGTTCAGAAGTGTGTGAAATACGTGGACTGAAAATCTATGCACAAATGCTTCAGTCCTTGATCTGAAATATCTCTTTCTGAAACCAATGGGGTTTCGCCCTGTGAATAAGGAATGAATCAGGATGGCAGGGTGCAGGCCTCCCGCGAGAGAAAGGATCGGTCTGTATTACAGTGCTCTTTGTTAACCCTACATTATGCATTTCTGAGGACAGCCTACAAAATCCAAATGAGACCAAACTGTGGGTTCACACTTTAAATTCACTGCCATATATTATCGTTGTGTAGCCCTTTTTCCACTTTGTGATACTTCAGCACCCATTTGAGGATCTGGCTTAGTCCATTGCCAGAGTTAGGAAACTTTCCTGCTGTGTGTTTCTTCGGTTATCTTCTCTGAACAGCTCTCAGCAATCTAGTGAGTCACTTGAGACTGGCCAAAGCTTGTTCCATGTGGTCATCAAACTGAACAAACAGAAGCAGGTAGGAAAACCCGGTGGGGCAGGGCTCCCTCAGAGTCACATTCCCTGCTACCACCACCATCCTGACAGAAGATGGGGAAAAAAAAGTGTTCTTGCTAGGTTGTGAGCAGTATTTGCTAACCTAAACCCTAGGGAGGGGTTAAAATGAGGCCAGCTGCTGTAACGAGAGGGTAGACATCTTCTGTGGGGTTATTGACAGTTTTAGCACTGGATTCCTTGGTCAGAAGCATGGGAGAAGAGTATGGAAAGGCGGCAGTGGTGGAGGGTTTGCTGGCTTCCTGCCGGTGGGAGGACTTCACGCTGAACTAGGGAGCCTTGGCCGTTGGGAGCCAGTGCCCCAAGGCTGCCTTACCCTGCATCCTACCAGTTCTTGGGGCAGAACGAAAGGTTTCAGGGAGCCTTAAAGCTTGGGAAGCTGTCCACAGGCTCTCCCAGCTTCTCCCTCCAGTGCAGCCTGGTGAGCAGATGGGCAGAGGGGAGGGAAGCCCTGGCAGCCTCTCTGCAGCCCCATAACAGCAGGCATCGCACCTATCACCCAGAGTGCTCCGGACACCCAGCCCTGGGACACACTCCCCTGGCAGCCACAGCGGGGTGTTTTCAAAGCATCACATTTGACAGCTTCCAAAATGAAATTCTGTGAGGTTGCTTCTTCACAGAAACGTAGCATTTGGGAATTTTCCTCAGAGTTCTTGAAGAAAAAAGTTTTGGGAGGGTCACCTATGGAGTTTGTGAGACTCCTGCATATTGTCCCAGCCCATCCCAGGACTTGCCTTGTGTTCCTCTCCCAAACACCTCGGCACCACCGTCCCCCAGGATATGTTAACTGCCTACTGCATGGCTGTCTACAGGCGAAGCTGTTAATGGTATTTCCTGCCACCAAGGGCCACTGAGTCCTTGTGTCCGGTACATAAAACTTCTGTTTATTCCTTGTTCGGAAGATGTGGTAGCAAAATTATATATCAACAGCTTCATCTTCGGTGAAAGATGAAAGGGGAAGGAGACTTCCATCTTGTAGCGTGTGGTGCCCGTTCCAAAATCCAGTCCTGGAGACCGCAGCTAGAGCGACCACTGTTCGAAGAGCAATATAATGCCACCGGTTCCACCTGGCAGCTCTCCTGCCCATCCTGAGATGGGGCATGTCCTACGTTTTCTGGTAGTAGCTCCACTGCCCTGACAGTCTTCATTTCTCAAACATTCTTTTTTGAAAATAATTGAACTGGTTGTGCCATGGATTTCTCCTTCTTCCCTGCTTTCTAGAAAATCACAGTGTTCTCCCTTGACATTTTCTTCCATCTCATGGGAGAGAAGACCGAGTTCCTGGTGTCTCCTTCAGCTGTGAACACAGATGGGATTTATAGCTTTTTGGGCTGTATTTATAACTGTTTTAAAAGCATGGCAAATGTCATCTACAAAAACTCCTGTTAGGCTGTTTCTTCCCCAGGCACCGCACGCTTCCCAACTGCTGCGGCACACACAGGGATCCTTGGCTCGGCGTGAATTATTGCTTTTGTAGCTATAGACGCTTCTACGTGTCGCTCAGGGATTTACCTGAATGTGACGCTCACTTGAATCGTACACCTGTGAGCCACGTGCTTACCACACAGAGGAACCACACACAGCACCACTCTCGCCTGTCTTATGCAGGGATAGGTTAAAATGGAAGAAAATGCTATGTTTTGTCTATTGAATGCATTTTTCAGGTTTCTGCCTGCATTTGGACTTCTAAACTGCCTTTAGGTCTCACAGCCTTATAAACTTCTTTGGCTTTGTCTTTTGTAGATTTTTTTTAATTGGTTGTATCTGAATTCTCTAGCCTGAATTTTTCAGATACCCACAATTAATTTTTCCTTTTAGCCTAGATTCCTAAGGAAACAACTCTCATCCAGTCACGTTTCTTGTCCGTAATAACTTCTGGGCAGTTTTACAACCAAATTTCATAGAAGTTTAAAGGTCTAAAACACTTAAGTTCTTGCAGTTTCTTTGAAAATTAGTCTGGTTAGAATAAAATGAAGAAATTAAGCTGGCACTGGAGGAGACGCAGCTGTCACTCAGTTTTCAGTGGCAGCAGCCAGCAGGGTCTGGCCACAGCAGTTTGTCCCAGCGAACAGGCTGGGAACGTGAGAAGGAGTTGAGTGAACTGCTCTTGGGTGGTGGGATTTTGAGGTCACTGGACACCAACCCTCTGGAGTTTACCAGATCCATTGCTCATGGAGTGAGTCCGTCAAACAGGAAGGCAAAACAAACATTTTCCTTCCTCCTGATTTTGTGTCATTTCTTTTCAAGCCAACGTTTCTGAAAACAAGAGTCTAATGTTAGCACAGCTTCCCCAGAAGAGGTTTCCAAGACTCTGAGCTCCCAGCAGCTCTTACTGAAATTAATGGGAGCTGCTGGGGCTCAGTGCTTCCAAAAATAAAAACACTTTGCCAGTGGTGCAGATGCAGATGTCTAAATTTAAGCTGCAGTTTTTGAGCATCTGGGGCTTAAATCCATGTCTGAGCGCTTCAAAACAAGTGGCCTGATTTTTTATAGGTACTGAGCAACCTTACTGAAGTCAAGGGACTTAGGGGCTGTATGGATCAGACCGTACGTGGAAGTCAAGGGGCAGATATGGGTGGCTGTAATTTAGGCACACAAATTGGAGCATGCAGGCTGTGCACCTGAGAGCGGGGGTTTTCTAAGTGTTCGGCCTTGGCATAAGTGATCTTATGGAAGTTGCTGGAGTCCAGAGGGACACTGGGCACTTCAGAAGGCTCCTGGCTCAGCATGTACATCTGTGTTTAGGAAGGATGCTGGAATAAAAAATACTTTGCAGGTGCAACACGGCCAAATTAATGCGGTGGAAGAAACCGTAGGTTTTAAAGCCCTTGGACGGGAGCAGCGGCTCTTGCAGCTTAATGCTACACACATACCGGGGCCTTTTTGTATTTATTTTCCCTGTGTGCCTTGTTGTTTTAAGAAAAAGGAACAAACAGGGAGCAGTTGGCTGGCATAGCCTGCGAACTCGGCGGGAGCTGCCAACAGGCCTTGCTGGCTCTTTGCAGTGAAAGGAGCGGGCTTGTGGAGCTACAACTGCTCGGCAAACCCCTCCTGCCCCGTCCTGCCCCGGCTCAATGGGGCTTTGTGTAGAGGCAGGGGCTGCTGAGCAGAGCAGCCTGCTGATTCCCTCTCCTAGGATGGACACAGCCTGCCTTTAACCCTTTCCTAGCTCTAGAGCAGGATTTTCAGCCAAGCTTGCTTTTGGGGTTTGTTTTCTTTCTTCCAGTCTCGGGAAACAAACAAGCAAACAAACAAACAAAACCCCTCAAAAACCCCAAAATACCCGAAAACAAACCAAATCCTCCCCCCAGATAAATCTCTTTCTTCAGGCCCTGAATCTGCAGAAATTAAACAGGAGTTCAGGTGTTGCTGAGGAGGGAGCAGGTCTTTCGGCGTTGAAAAGTTCAGTCCTTTATCCACCACAGCCCAAGCCAGCTCCCGTCCGCAGTAAGGCAGGAGAGGTACCATGGTTGAACGAAAAGTGGCAGGATTTATTTGATCAGAAGTAGATGATTTATCACCTTTTGTTTGACAGCTGCAGGATTAAATGTACTATTGAGTCGAAGGTGGCTGCCTATAAGGAGATTTACCTGTAAATGTGCCCCCAGAGTGAAACAGTCTGGATTTAATAAAGATGCCAGATTTACCACAAGCAAATGAGAGGCTACAGGGGCCCACATGATTAAGTGACAAAATGGAGGTGGAAACTGGGAGGAAACGAGGTGAAACACAAGGGAATGACAGCTCAAAAATATGGACTGAAAAGCAGAAGGGGATAAAACACCTGAGCAGGAGACTTGAGAGGCTCTTAGGTGCAAACAGGCAGGAGAAACACTGTTCAGATACCCTTATGTAGCCCTGGCCTTGAGTCTTTGACTGTCCTCCACTGGAAAACGTGGCAAGACATTGCCAAAGGTTCCTAGTGCTATTTATGGAAATGAGATAAAATTGAAGCCAGGTTTGGGGTAAGCAAAACCTCCTTGTTCCAAAGCTGTAAAACCAAAACCCTGGTTTGGATTAAGAGCCCACTGGATCTGCATCTCCTGAGCTGGTGCGAAGGGAGCTGATGGGCAAGCAGTCCCATCAGTGCGTCGCTCTGCCTTGGAGCGCTGCTGGGAGCCGGCTGTCACGGGAATGCGATACTGCAGAGTTCTTGTGCTCTATGTGTTTGTTTAAACTTGACAAAAACTCAGGCCCTTAATCTGCAACAGTTTATTTGAACAGGCTGGGAAGACAAGGTTATTGTTGTTGTTGTTTGAAAGCCCTGTAATTGAAAAGCTTATACTAAAGATTTGTGGATGTATGTCCACCTAAATACGTGAGGATCTGTGTGGAGTACCCAACACCGGGAAGTAAAAACTGCGTCTACACGAGGAATAGCTGATGTCAAGGTCAGAATCCCAAAGACAGGCACAGAGGAGTCACCTGGAAGAGCTGTACACAAGCACCCCACGCAAAATGTTGATGGGATATTCCCATCCCCGTGTCCTGCATGTAGGTGCCCATTTACCCCACCTCTTCGCAGGTTGGGAGTGACCCGTCCCTTCGGCTGAGTGCACATGTGTGCGTGCTCAGAGGACACATCTTCAATGCTGCCTTCTAAAATCTGGCCCTAATTTCAGTCCAATTTACTATTCCAGTGAAATGAACCTGTAAAACATATGGCGCAAATAGCGTTCTCCTAAGTGGGCTGCACGGTTCAGGTTTGATTTGTGACTTCTCTTTCCATTCCCATTCACGTGGGAGCCCGTGATAGATCTTTAAACGGAATAAACTGAAACCCATCCACAGCTGCCTTTCATCAGGGAGAGGGCTGCCGACAGGCTCCGGAGCGGATCTCCTTCTGGGGCGATTGCCGCAACTACCATGGAGCTCGGTGCACGCACACCCCGGGCAGCGGCTGCGGCGAAGGGGGCTGGCGCTCGTTCGGCGTGCGCCTGCTTGTCTTCCAGACAGACATTACAGCCACTTACAGAAATTCAGTCTGAGGGGTGAAAAACAGGAGAGAGAGGAGAAAGAAAGAAATCATTAAAAAAAAAAAAAAGGAACAAACCCACAACCACCACGATGGAGATTTGGTAGTGGATTTTAAATCACGTTTAGACATAAATCCTTTGAGTTCACAATTTCCATAGATTACTGGCATCTGTGGACCCCAGATAGACTGTAATCACTAAGATTGTTCTAATCTTCCTATGGGAGGTTTTTCAAAGGAAGTATTGAATTACACCAATTCTTAACAGGGCCGGGTTTTAACTTGCAAGAAAGTGCTTTAAACCCACATGCATACATTAGTGCCAGGCCTATAAAGCAAGGGTATAATGCGGGTGACTTTCATACATCCTGATGCGTGATTTGTTATCTGGACAATAAAACTTCACAAGAGACACACATGCTGAGCTACACCCAGTGGTAAGTATAGTGCAAACTGTCAGGCGTGTGTTGTCATCTTTGGGCCTTCTGTGTGACGCTCCTTTGAAGCACAACTCTGCTCTTTGCAGAGAGCGGTGCTTGACTTGTCCACCCAGGTTGAGTCGTACCCTAACTGACCTTTGCGACCGAGTAGCATCTCATGTCATTGCCCTGTGTGCCTGCCCCTAAACCCAGCTCCCAGCACACTCCAGAGGTCAGCCGAGTTAAAAAAGGTGTGGCTGTAAAGAGATCTATTTCATGGGGAACACTTTGTACAGAGAGAACAAAGCTGTGGTTCCCATCTGTGACCAGAACACTCAGGGGAGCACCAGAGAACATCAGCCGAATAAACCTAATCCTGCTCACACCTATATAAATGCAAGCTGGAATTGCTTCTACTGAACACGGTAGAGGGATGTGGGAAGCTGGTGTGAGATGGAAATCCCAGTTGCTGTGTCAGATTCATCACTGGTACATGAAAATGAATGGAATTACACCAGGGATTATACTGTCCCCATATGGGTTTTTATGCCTGGTAACTCCTCAGCTTTAATGGGTATCAAATTTGCGCCTGCTATACTGGGTTGCACAGCTGAATGCTTTTGCTCCAGTGCTAAGGGATTAAACAGACAATTGAGGTTTCTCAGAAAGGATGTAAAAAATGTAAATCAAAGAGAGAGTCGCTGGAACTGGTTGCAGCGCTGACAGCCCTTACAATGCACGCTGCCTCCGACCGCTCGCAGTGACCGGGTGCAGCAGCGCCCAGGCTGGCGCAGAGCAGCGTCGGGGCTGTGCATGGGGAGAATGGGACACGAGACTGGAAGCCCATGAGTCCCCGGCAGCCTCCTCCAAGGGATGCCATCTACAAGCTGGGAAGCTGAATCTGGTCTTCCTGTGCGGCTGTCTCCCGGGAGAGCTGTCGTGTTCCTGGCCGGGGAGCTGCCGGACGGCTGTGCTGTAAGGAGAGAGCCGTGCTCTGCAGGGCTGTGCCTCTCAGCTCAGGGGCTCTGCCTTACCTCCCATGCTGCCTGCCAGCCTGACACCAGCGGGGGCAAGTGTTTGCCTTTGCATTGCATTTGGAAAGCTCTGAAATTTTAGGGGCCTGTCAGGAAAGTTTGGAGGAGTCTAAGGCAATGTTACGCCTTCCCTGGGCAGAAGTATGCTGGAAGGAAGGACCTGACCTGGAGAGCAAATTCACGCTGTGCTGTATTACTCAACAACCAGAATGATCCGATTTACGGGAGGGTGAACATTTTGTTACCTGCTTGGGAACACTCAGCACTTCTCTTACGACAATGCAAGTTTCCAGTTTAGGTTTTCTTAGGGGAAAAAGACTCTGCCTTTTTGGTTTCATTTGGCCTGAAGTTTTTGTTTGTTTTGGAAAAGCACAGCTTCCCTGCAGGGGACCACAGAAAATTCATTCTCCACAGCTGTGTGAAGGCCGAGCTGTGAGAGAAAACCTCTTCCAAGCACTTGCTGATGCTCATGCCGACTCCACCTTGCGTGATGGACAAGTAGCAACCATGACAGAAGACTTTAGTGATAACTCTGTGTATCAGTGTGATGTTGTCACCACAGAGACGTTGAGCTGGTTGCCTTAAGTAGAGGAAAAGAAGATACGGAGGTTGGTGAAGACAACCACCACCACAATGTGCTCAGTGTTAGTAGCCGTTTGTTGTCCGCCATGCCAGGAGGGTGTGAAATGGATCCCTGGGCTCCTTTCTGAATGGGTGGTTTTGATCAACACGGTCTGGGAAGATGTTGAGAGTGCCAAGAGGAATATGATCACACTGTGGTGTGGTTTCATGAGCCAAGGATGTCTCTGTACAGTTTTGGCAGCCACATTTAGTAATTTTACTTTCCTGTGTGAGGTTAACAAGGTGACAACCCCATTGTACCCCTGTGTTGGACTCCCCAAGGTACCGTGGAGCTTGGTGTGGGCTTCCTGTCCATCCCCCTGCCTGAGGATCTGCGTATCAGTGTGTGCGTGAACAGGGAAAGGCAGCTGTTTCTTGTGTTGAGGACCTCATGCTTGTCAGTGTGATGAGTGTTTCTCCCCTCTGTCTCCCAAGAGAGCTTGGCCTGATATTGTGGCCAGAGCTTGTCCTGGTTTCAGTGATGGTGAGATATTTCCCAGGGTCCATGCTTTGGTTCTGAGTGGGCTTTTTCCAGTGTTCAGATACATGTTCACCATATGTGTCAGCTTGCAGGTATTCCTGGCTTAAACAACTTGCCATGGCATGCCCTCTTCTATAATGCACATTTGAAAGGTTATCCGTCTTCCCTCCTAGCTGAACCAGTGCAACTTCTGCCCGCGGGTCAGCCCTCTTGGCCAGGAGCTGCCGAAGTGATCTCAGGAGTGTCGGTGGGCACAGGGCTTCTTGAAAAGCAATCAAACATTTGAGGAGACACTGTACATCCTGGTTTCCTTCAGGCAGGACCGGACTGGAGGGCTGGTGGTGAGTTCCATGCCTGACATCTGGATCTCCACAGCTGTGCTATGGAAAAGCACCGTGCTGCATTTCCTGCACATACTCTTGACCTGTGGCTATTTCATTCCCATCTTGTTATCAGCCTCTCCAAAAGTACTACACAAATGTAGATGTGCTCTGTCCTAGTGGTTTGTATGGCTTGAGGACAGACTGAGGGCTCCTTGCATGTGTAACCAGCCTCAGAGGTTGGATTCCCTCTCCAATGTCTCCTTGCTCTGTGGGTCTTCTCTTTTTTACCTCCTGTTTATTTCCTCGTTGCTGTCAGCAGATCAGCAGGACGCATGGGCTGAAGTGTAATTCTGGATTAGAGCTGGCTCCCATCCACTCGTTTTGGAGTGACCTCACTTCACACAGCCATATATACATGTCCAAAACTATTCCTCAACTTCAGCAAAGACCTATGGAAGAGGGGCATATATACATGCAACAAGCAGCGATAAGACTGCCTGAGTTGTCACAGGCTTGGTACAGACCTTTGTCTCTCAGATTAAACTGCATACATGACTTAAATGGATGCTTTATCTTGATTTACTGGAGGTTCATTTACAAATACAATAGGATTATGAAATATGGGTAGATTATTCTTCAAAGAGGGGTTATTTTCTCTGCCTCTTACCTTCTGTTTTTAAAACCAATGATTTAGTAGCTGAGAACTATCAGAGGAAGACAGTGCTCCTGATTTTTCTCTGATATATGCTATGGTGAATTAATAATAATTCTAGGGAAGGCAATGAAATGGTAATGAACAAGATAAATCTCGGTGAGAAAGAAACATATGAATGCAAGTCCATTTATTTTCCACAGCACTTAGGGAAAAACTTTACCCATTATGCATGACAGTTCCTACTTGGGTCTAGTTTGAAAGATGCTGTGGTCAGATTTAGGCCCAAATTACCATGATTGAAGCTGTACAACACCTTAGCTGAGGTGTGGAGTTCTCCATGTGCATACACGCTCTTAGCCTGGGGCCAATACAAAAGAGATATTTCAACCCCAGTTAATTACAGGCTAAACTAGGACAAATTACCTGGCTGCAGTCTTCCAGTACATGCAAGGTGATTTACCAGGGCTCAGCTGACCCATGTGGTAGTACCCAGCTCCAGGTTGTAGACACATTGTTGCAGTATCTAAACTCTTCTGTTACGCAATGGAGACCTAAACAATGCAATCTGTAGAGTCCTGGGAGCAATTCAGCTGACCAGACATTGCCTTTTCCTATATGTGAATGGGGTTGTGTTCATCCATCTCAGCGTGTTGTGCGTGTTAGAGCCTTCCCAAACTCTGAGTTGTCTGTTCATGTAGCGTGTCACTTGTCATTTTGTTTCATGCCGTACAGCCATGATGACCAACTTTCCCATTGGCCATAGTGATGGGGGATCGTTCTGTGAGCTTGTCATTTATTTCCCCCACCGACAATTCATAACATTTCCCCACTTAATGTGGACAAATTCAGAAAAAAATACGAGCAGAGAAAAGCACAGTCCATCACCACCGAAGAACTGTCCCACTTCCTTCCATTTGATGACTAATTGTAGAGTTCCTTAAACCTTATCCCTTGGTATCGTTTGGATTCCTGACAGCTCCACTCTCTCATGGGATGAGTAAATATCAGTCTGTTCCCAGGAAGATTAACTTGTAAAATGATTGAGGGGAAAAAATACCCCAACACAACTTTTCAGCATGTTGCACTTGGACTGCCCTCCTAATTTCCCTTAGACTCTGCAGGCTTTATTTTTAAGGTGCTTTAATTTGCCTACATTCGTAAAATCCTGGGGTGTCTTAAAACAAACATTATTTTTAATCAACAAAGCAGCTAATTCGAGGAGGGATTTAGCATTTTGAATAAAACAACTTTGATCTGCGGAGGGAAAGACATTGGTAAAACTACAGTCAATCACTGCCTGCCACAGCAGAGAATACATCTTGCTTGATTTAAGTCAAGCTCTGTGCACTTGAGCAGTAACAAAATGTGGAGCACCGTGCAGGGATGAAGGCAGTCCCTGTGCATTGCAACCCCGTGAACTTTAGTGAAGCCAAACTTCCCCTCAGCATTCCGGGGAAGCAGGATTTACTTCATTTTGGTGATAAGAAACTTGGGACATTTTTCTCAACTTCTGATCGCGACTAAAGAAGGAGACAAGCACATTCAGAAAGTGCCTGTCATGGCCTTTGGGTGGGTTGATTTGTCCTCGAGAGGTGCTTCTCTGCCCACTGACTGAAGGACTTTGTGGCTTTGAGCAACCTGGTCTAGTGCAAGGTGTCCCTGCCCATGGCAGGGGGGTTGGAACTAGGTGATCTTTAAGGTCCCTTCCAACCCAAACCATTCTATGATTCTATGACTGTAGTCCTGGGGCAAGGATGGAGGTTGGATCACATACTAAATATCAGCACAATCTGCAGGGCAGTTTGGTTATGGGAGAGGGAACTGGGAAGCAGCAAAGGCAGGATGACAAGGCTTAATACGAGCCTCACCATTGTTACCCTTTCTGTAGGGCTCTTTGGAGCATGAGTCCTCAAAGTTGACTCCTGCTCCTCCCTGAATCACCCTGAGACCCATATTGTCCACATCTGCTATGGGGACACTGTCCTTTCTCTTCCTCCATGATCTGCTTTACAGAAGGAGCTTGATCGATGCTGGTCCTGGGGCAGGTAAAAGCTGTGACAGGTCTCAGGGACCTCCTCCATGCCGCAACCTCTTGGGTACTTGGGCATCTTGGTGTTGTGTCACCAGCTGGGTTTCTGCTCAGGTGGTTCATCCAAACTCTCCTACATGTTCAGAAATCAGGGCCTTAGGCAGCTGCTTTGCTTGGCTTTAAAACTCAGTTCGCGGTTGCTGGTGCTGTGAGGACACGGAGCACCAGCGAAGTGGAGGGCTTCGTTTCACGCGCTTGGCTTTCCTTTTGCATTTGCAGCAAAGACTCCGGATCCAGCCTTTTAAACTGAGTTTCCTAACTGCATTTCACTGAAGATGGATTAATATAGACATCTTAAATACAGTGAAGTGATTTATTGCCTCTGACTCTACAGGCTTCTGGGATCCAGTTTATATTAACAGATGCTCAACATACACCAGCTAATCCCTGCCATTGACACCAGCTGAGGACTGTTTACTTCATTACCCAGACTTGATAATGGCATGCTCCCTCTTCCTCAGTCATTTTATCCAAGGAACACAAAGCTCTTTCCTAATGTTAATGAATTAATCAGTGACAGCCCTCTGAGCAACTTTGCCCAGATGTAAAATGAGACATGGAGGACCTAAAAGACCTACCCACATTCACCCTGTGCAAACTGTGATTGAACTGTGTCCCTAGTCTTAGCAACTGCCTCGCCTAACGTAACACAACTACACACAAAAATTTAGCACTCCATTCATTTTGTTCGTTTGTTTGTTTGTTTTATGGTAATGCTACTAATGTTTAGGAGGATCACTTTCCGTCTGTTAGACCAGGTCTTTTGCAGCTGTAGCTAGCAAGGACTTGGTGCACTGAAACACCAAGCTGAGTCATTTCTTCTTAGGTTTCTTCTCAGGATGACACATGTAGTTTTGCTTCTGAAATGCATAAATTGCCCTGGGACTCAAGGCAGTGCTGGGCTTTGAGGACCCAGGAGAGGAAAAAGAGATCTTGGGCTTTCTCTTGGGATCTAAGCTTTGTGTCAGGCAGGAGATGATGTGTATGACTTCAGGAAATTCCTTGGCTTGAGAAAGGAGGTTCAGGAGTTAGATCTGTACTTCTCGTTAATTAAATGGAGTGTGCACGTCTGCCTTTGAGAGTGGGTCAGGAACAGGGGTGCTACCTCTCCAGTGCAGCTGATAGTTAAAACAGTACAGTCTAAACTGAAACACACGTTAACCCAGGTGATTGCTCTCTGATCACAGTGAAGGTTTCCAGCTGAGGTTGTGAGAAAGCTGTGTGCCCCCTACAACAGAGCAGGGCTGAGGAGCACTGGTGACTTGGGGCTGTGTCACCATCATGCCCTAACTTTGCACAGACTCCCGTGTGATGTGAAGGCAGACCCTTGGTTCAGCCACAGTACCACTCACACAGGATTTAGCCCTTCCTGAGCAGGTTTGGGGTTACTGCTGCTCCTGAGCAGGTTGAGCAGTTGATTACCCTTCAGTCTCCAGTCAGTCTGTAGCCTGGGTGACCAGATTTGGCTTTGGCTGTAGACCCACAATATGCAGCTTTAACCCTTATTAAAGGGTTCAAGGATGTTCAAGAATGCAATGTTCATTTAAATGAAGAGCTGTGTTCTCTGTCCTTAACATGTTGCAGCAAACTTCCGGTTAGGAGGGCATGGATGCCAAGGCAGAAGGACGGGGAAAGGACACTGACAGGGTGGTACCACGATCTGTCCCATCCGTGTGTTGTCTTGCTTATGAGGGACACCCAGGCCTAGCCCTCCTGACCAGAGGAGCAGATCTGACACGTGTGCTATGGCGAGGACAGCACTTGGGTTTATTGTCCCCAATGAGCTGTGGTGGTCAGGCACAGGTCTGCACCCCAAGGACCTCCAGACAGCACTGCTTGTATGGCTTGCTTGCCTTACGAAGCCTTTTCCCATTTCTTCACCCTCCCTTTCATCACTGTTTCTCTCCCCCACTCTTCTCCCAAACAAACGACCCAACCCTGATCACTTTTCTCCTCACTGGTCCCTTCCCACAGGGGTAGATGGGCTTTGCAGTGGAAGTCTGGAAATGGTGTAAAGCTGCAAGCTGAGGTATAAAGCATCACCCTTTTTTGGTACATGAAGCCAGACTTTGCTCAGTTCAGGATTTGTCAAAGCATCTAGAAAATGACTCATTTATTTTTCTCCACTTCTCTGAAGAAGCCACTCTTGGACTACATCCCTGTAGCAAGTGTTGGCCAGATCTTTCACAACGTTGTTTATAGCTCTGGTTTAGGCTTGTTGCATGCAGTGAATGCTTGTGTCATTTCAGGCAGCAGCAGGTGAACTACTGAAGAAGGAAAAAGATTAAAACTTCTGGGGGAGAACTCCGCAGCACTGTTGCTTATCCATGCATGCGGTACATCTAAAAATAACAGCTAATGGAATGGGAAGCCAAGATGATCTGTATTTATAATGGCTTTTTTTTTTTTTCTGGTTTATTGCTTGAGTACCCTGCCCATTGAAATTTGACATTGCAGCCAGACTGCCATTAGATAATCAACAAATGCTCTTCTCTTTGTTCCTGTACAGTCCTCTGAATTTCTTGGCACCAGCCATTCATTTCCAATATCATCCAGGCAAGTTAAAGGGATGACTTCTAAACTAATCAAAGCATTTTCTTCTCTTCCAGTGTTAGAATCATAGAATCACAGAATGGTTTGGGATGGAAGGGCCCTTCAAGACCATCTAGTTCCACCCCCCTGCCATGGGCAGGGACCCCTTCCACTAGACCAGGCTGCTCAAAGCCTCATCCAGCCTGGCCTTGAAGACATCCAGGGATGGGGCATCCACAGCTTCTCTGGACAACCTGGTCCAGTACCTCATCACCCTCTCCATGAAGAACTTCTTCCTGATACCTAATCTAACCCTCCCCACTTTCAATTTAAACCTGTTACCCCTTGTCCTGTCGCTACAGGCCCTTGTAAAAAGTCCCCCCCAGCTTCCTTGTAGCCCCTTCAGGTACTGGAAGGCTGCAATAAAGTCTCCCCGGAGCCTTCTCTTCTCCAGGCTGAACATCCCCAACTCTCGCAGCCTGTCCCCATAGCAGAGGTGCTCCAGCCCTTTGAGCATCTTCGTGGCCTCCTCTGGACTCACTCCACCCAGTCTATATCCTTCTGATGTTGAGGGCTCAATAATTACAAGATGATGTGTATAGGCTAAGAACCAGCATAAGCGATACCCGTTCCGAGTCTGGCCTGGATCTGAGAAATGTGCTTAGGCTGGATTTGTACTGTATCTTAGATCTAAGTTTGTATTATTGGTTTGCATCAGGAGCCACAGAGATAATAAAGTGTAGGTCTCCAAACTTTCTTCCTTCCGGTTTCAGAATTAATCCTTGAGTTGTCTTTAGGAAAGCATTTTGTCACTAGTAAAAGAAAAATCACATGAGTCTATTGATCTCCATGTATATTTTTTACTTTTAAAGGCACGGTAGATCATACCCCAGTAATATTTTATATGGTTTGTAGAAAATAAATCTGTTTTATCACTGCAATAAAGAAGGAGCCAGATGTTTAGAGGAACATGTTCCATATGGAAGAGGCTTAAAGTTGTGGAACTTGCTAAAACCATGCAAAGCTGCAATTATGGAGAAAACAGGAAGACAGCTTCCTCCCTGAATGTACACCATTTCCAAGGAGGAAGCGAGCCTTTTTTCTCTGTTCTTTGTTGATTTTGAAGCAGAGAGACAACTATTAAGTCATGACCATAAAAGGCTTATGCTGGCAATGACATCAGTGGTAAAACCGCCCCCCTTCCCTCCCCACAACAACTCTAACTACACTTTTAAGAGACTTCTGCTTCCCCTATAAAAAGGTGGAAGATGCACTGATTTCTTTGTTTTATGGCCAACGTGCTATATAATACAGGGATACCGGCACTGTCCCTTTTATGAACATACTTCCAGCTTAGCAGATCCTTGAGGTGCCTGCTAAATTTCCATGAAACAAAGCAAAGCGCCTCCTTAATTAGCTGATTTAATTTCACTTTACGACCCAAAGCCCCACTGCGCTGGGGAGTGGCCTGCGGCATCCCCAAGCGTGCCTTGCTGCCTGCTGATCTAGGTGGAAGTCTGCTGGCTGGCTTCAGCCCAGCGACCAGGCAGCCACGGATGTTTATGGCCTAAAGTGTCGTTTAATGGGAGGAGGAACAACATAGTACTATGCCATGGAGAGCGTATCGTAGAATCATAGAATGGTATAATTGCATTTGGTTTGTAATGGGCGTTGGAAGAGGTCTACATGCTACTAGAGGGGGACAGTGGTGATCCCATGGCTTTCCGAGGACCTGTGTGCTCCTCTGCCAAACATCCTTGATGCTGGTGCTGTCAGCACTTGGGATTTAATCCGAAATCCCATAGCATTTTGCTCCAGTCCCTAGGGCGATGCCATGAGAAACTGAGGCTTTGAATTCCCAAAGTGCACTGAACTCGTCATCGTGCTGCACCGGGTGTTGTTAGACGGGCGGTGCTGTGCCTTCACTGGTCCTTGAAGTCAGCCTCTTGTTGGCGTGGTCTACTGTTGTCTGATCTGGAGGTGCCAGAGGGACGGGGTGAGGAGCAAAGGAAACTACTACATCCTGACTCTAAAACTGGAGCGGAATGTTGCACTTACAGGGTATGCTGTGATGCATTTGATTTCTGCCCGTCATTGTAGCTGTAAGTTTGGAGCAGAAAAAGGAGGCAAAATATGACCTGAACTTGATCTTTGTGTAAACATATCCCAGGAGGCCAGTAAAAAAATCCCAGTTTGGTTGTGCTGCAGCTACCTTTGGTTTTCTACATATTTTTCTGACTTTTGGGACTTTATCCTTTACCCTGTGGAAAGCTTGCCATTGCCCATGCATTTCCTCCTCTGAAAAAGAGAACATGTTTGGAGGAGGAAATATTTTCCCACTCTTAACCCGTTCAGTGGGTATCTTTTCCCTTGTGATGGATTTCCCTGTCTCGCTGCTAGATGCTGTGCCATATTTATTTATAACCGTTAGCTCTGTCTGCCGGTGGGATGTGCCTCCCGAGTGCTGTAGGGACCACCCTGCAAACCAACGGCCGTAAATGTGTCTGTGAGTCTGTAGCAGGGAGGAAATATTTTCCCACTCTTAACCCGTTCAGTGGGTATCTTTTCCCTTGTGATGGATTTCCCTGTCTCGCTGCTAGATGCTGTGCCATATTTATTTATAACCGTTAGCTCTGTCTGCCGGTGGGATGTGCCTCCCGAGTGCTGTAGGGACCACCCTGCAAACCAACGGCCGTAAATGTGTCTGTGAGTCTGTAGCAGAGACGAGGAGATGCGTGAAAACAATCCTGTGATACTCAGATTTGGTGCTCAAGCCTGGGAAGGTACAAGTGGGTTTTTGAATCATGCAGTCACGAGGGAAGGTGTCATTTCAGGACCCACCACCAGCGGCACCTGACTTTCTCCTGTCCTCCACCTGGGCCTCACGCAGGCCTCGGCCAAGCAGGCCACGAACTGAAATCTTTGGGCTCGGTGTAGGAGGCTCCGGGCAATAATAAACCAGAAGATCAAACTAGGTGATTCAGGAGTTGTCTTAAGAATCGCCAGCGCGCCTGCAGGAAAGGGTGGTATGTTTGTGGCCTGGAAGGGGGCCAATGTGAAGCGTCATCAACCTCAGCTCGATTTAACTAAGAGCGTTTTTGTTTCTAGCTGGTTTTATCACACCAGGCCAGTTACTGACATGGGATTTGGAGTAAGTGCTGCCGCACTGCACTGCAAGTTTTGACAGTTCTTTTAGTACCCTTTAACAGCCTTAAGAGATAGGCTGGCGAGGAACTGGGATGGCATCCTCTGGAGCACAGGGCTTCAAAGCAAATGGATTCCCAGGCCCCTCGAAGTGCGGTGCCTCGATGACTTTGGTGTTATGGATTTTGCAGCTGCAGTGAGAAAAAAAAACAAACCAACAGTGCTGCAAGTTGTAAGGAAGCAAGAATTATTTGTGAGATCAGAACAAGGCAATTTATGAAACAGTGAAAGCAAAAGATGTGGCAGCATTAAATTCTCATGCATGCATTTCGACATTATAATGCTTGGGCCGGGGGGGGTGTGTGAATAAATTTTAAATCTCCACCTTTTCTTCTTCCTGTGTGAGTTGACTCTCAATACTGCACAACTGAAGCAAAATTTGTAGAGAGCTTTTTTTCCTTATCCTAGCATCTCTGCCTTCCCCAAACACATTTGAAAGCGTTATTTTCCCCTGTTCTGCATTTTCAATTTTTAAACTTGAATATGGAATCAACTTGATATTTTTTAGCCTGTCTTTTCCAGTATTAGCTTTAATTAATACCTTACAAAGATTTTTTTTTTTTTGGTAGCCAGTGGTAGGAAGTAAGGCGCAACAATTTTGAGCTCAGTTTGTTGTTTTTAAAATAAATTTCATCTTCTGTATTTGTTGGCTGCACTGGAAATTGGGCCTCACAATGGTATGCCACTATTAATGCATACATGTAGACAGGATGCGTTAAAGTACTGGTCACAATAGTGATTTAAATCAGCAAGTAAATAACCTTAATTTAAGTAATCCTTAGAAGTCGTGGTTTGCTTGGTATAATTTAGATAATTTCCAAAGGAAAATTAGAAGTTGTTATTTCATAACAACTAAAATATATTGATTTGCAACTATAAATGTATTTTACACTAAAATTAGGGTAGTCTTAACAATTTGGAGGATATATACTGCATACACATTGAAGCCATAGTGTACTTGGCTACGTATATATTCAAATTTAAATGTTATGTATTGTGGTATGAAATAAAGCCATTTTTGAGATTTTTCTGGTAATTTGTATCAAATTGCATGTGTATGGAGCTGAAATACAAACATAAATTAGAAGACCAGGTTATTAAGTTGCCTGTTATTAATTGAATTTGCTAGATACTTCAAGAATAAGTATGGCAAAGCTAATCTGTTTTTAAAAGCTGCGTGATGTATTAAGCAGTAAGAAAACCATCTTTAGGGATGGAATTGGACAGATTATTTCAGGCCATCTTATCCTTCAGTTCTGATCCAGTGGGTGAAAACAGCTTCTACGTAGTTTTCATTCCTAGACTAGAGAGGGAAACATGGTCTGCTTTTCTTTTTTTCAATTCTCAAGTGGTATCTCAGCACTGAGTGAAGTAATTACTGAACTGAACTAAGCTGAAGGAACTGAGAGGAAGAAGAACTGCTTTCTGCACCTGCAGAACAAGTTGCAGCTGTCAAGAGCTGGTTTATCACTTCAGCAAATTCTCGTTCCAGGTGCTCAGCAAGTCACTTCCCTGAAGCCTGTTGTTTTACTTTCTTAAAACTTCAGTAACAGCATGCACTGCCTGAAACTATTTGTCTTTAATTTAAATTGTAGAAATAGATTGCTTAATTCTCACATAAAAGGTGTCAGGATTTTAAATATAATGTAAATAGGTTTAGTCCTAAAGAAAATCACACTGCATTTAAATTGGATGGGAACAGTATTATCTGAATAAATAGAATGATAAAAAACCACAAAAATCCTCAATAACCCACACATTCTCACCCAGTTTTTTCAAAAAGAGAATGGAATAACATTTTTTTCTTTAAATTATCCTTTAAAATATTGTCCTTTTTTACTTAAGTCAATAAGAAGGAATGTGTGAGTTACTGAAGAATTTTACTGAATCTCTTTTATAGGTTTATTAATAAACTATTAAAATTTAAATTCATTTTTTGAAGTACCCAGATACCTCTTGGCTGTGACATGTAGATAAAATACAAAAACCAAAATAAAATGTTACTATTTTTGCTGGAGGGAATTCAGATGATAGTTTGAAGAGCATTCCCCTCACTACCTGTGCTGAAAATGAACCCTAAATTCAGATTTTTCTTTGAATTTTTTTCTGATAAGAACCCGTCTGACTGACAGCACCCAGCAGGACTCACTTACTGTACACAAGGATATCCACAGAGGTAGCAAGCAGAAGGTTCATCTAACCTGATGCCTGTGTCTAGTGATGACCAGGGGTGGATATTTAGACCAGAGTGCAGGAAATGAGAAGCTCATTCATGTGGTAAACATTTCCAGCTTGCAGTAGTCACCAAGGTAGCCAAACCAGATGTGGACACCACTGAACCAGTCCTCTATGAACATCCTCTTCTTTTGGCAGTACGTTCCTGTTCAACTCTGCACCCAATTTAGCTATCTTGTGAGCAAGATATTTTAAATGTTGTAAATATACCAGTTAAATTTCTGCTTTTCAGAATGTCATTGAGAGGTTTTTGCTTGTCACTGAAGGACTTCCATTATTTTTGATAGAGACTGTTACCTTCAATCTCAGAATGGCATTTGGCTGAGAGGATGGGCACATATCTACTCCGGCAAGCTTTGGTCACCTTGAAATTGTTTTATAGATGACACCCGTCTCTGAGTCTGACTGGCAATTTTCCAGCATTATTACTGCCTTCAGGAGCTCTAATTGGTGTGGTAAGCACAGGGTGTGCTTTCAAAAGGACTGAGAGGTGAATTTCCCACTTCTTCACGTATGACGGAATTATGGCAAAGGAACTCTTATTCCCCTGTGCTGTGAAACACACAGACTACAGAGCAGCCCGAAGCACAATTTCCTCAAATCTGAACCTTAACCAGAGCTTTTAGCTTAGTTTTACACTCTATGTGTGGGTCTCTTGCTCCAAGTACTGTCAACACCCAACCCAGTAAGCGAGAGGCAGCAAGGAATTAGGGATCACCCAGAATTTGTAACACACTTAATTACTTGTATAACATATAATGACTTCCTGAGATCTAGCGAGAAGGCCAAAAAGTAGCGACCACAGCGAGGTTCCCTGTAACTCCATCCGAGTGGAAGAATGCATCCTCCTCCCTCAGTCTGCTGGAGCAAACCGAGTTTTGTCCGTGCAATCTGAACTGCTGGATGAGATAAAACCAGATCCAATGTAGACTCAACAATTACATTTGGTCAGATTTTCCAAACCACCTAAGGAGCCAACCTACAGTCCTTGCTCTCTAGCCATCGGATGAGGGATAGCCTATTGCCCTTGTAGTGGATCTGTGGGGTCAGCAGCAAAGGGGCATGATGCATGCCTAAGTTTGATCTCAGTGTGATGTCAGGAGGGGCCATAATGGTCATTCAGGGGGACTTGTTCAGCCTGGAGAAAAGGAGGCTCCAAGGAGACCTCCTTGCAGCTTTCCAGTATCTGAAGGGGGCCTACAAGGGTACTGGGAGAGGACTTTTTACAAGAGCTTGTAGTGATAGGACAAGGGGCAATGGGTATAAATTGAAATCAGGGAGGTTTAGATTAGATGTCAGGAAGAAATTCTTCACAGAGAGGGTGGTGAGGCACTGGAACAGGTTGCCCAGAGATGTTGTGGATGCCCCATCCCTGGATGTCTTCAAGGCCAGGCTGGATGAGCCTTTGAGCAACCTGGTCTAGTGCAAGGTGTCCCTGCCCATGGCAGGGGGGTTGGAACTAGATGATCTTTAAGGTCCCTTCCAACCCTAACCATTCTATGATTCTATGATTCTATGACTTGGAAGCCCTCCTAGAGCTTCACCTGTGACCTCTGAGATCCCAGCCCCCCAGTGAATGGAAATTATCCAACTGCTCTGAAACTCATGGAAGAAATGGGAAGGCAATTAGACAGGCAGACAGGCAGCACAGTCGTATAAACATCATTCTAGTGGGAGACCAGCCTGAAGCAGTGGGTTTTGGATGTCTTTGACTTAGATGCACACACTGGTTGTGCCTCAGGACTAGCAGGAGTAAAATTAAACAACAGAAAAAAATAAAAAACCAAACCCAAAAACCAGCTAATATGAGAGTGAAAGGTAAGACCAATTATCTTTGTACCAAAAATTCCTGGTACTTAGAGGAAAAGACTCACAGCTTTGTACAAAGGGAGGTCAGTCTCAGAAAAAGGGAGTACATTTTGTTAAAGAACCACTGTTCTTTCTGCTGAAAGGTAGAATGTATTTTTCCAAAGGGTCCAATAATTTGCCTTTGCATTTATATACCAGTGAATGCTGGGGATAGCTACAGAATGGGGGTTGGTGTTGGCAAGCCCAAGTCTGAAGACCATTTTTTTTTAGCAGCTAAGGAAAATAAGTTTTACAGCCCAGGAACAACTCAACAGTTCCTTCCCTGAAGCATAAAACATTCACAGAAATCAGTGGGGGTCCTGGCTGAGAAGGGAGCAGAATTCCTGGTTGAGCTTGTAGCCTCATACAATGCTCTGGTTTGTAACGTGCTGCAGATCTGCGCTTGGACAGGTGAGGGCATGGAGGGGACTTCACAGTTCACCTACAGATCTGGAAGGATGGCGGGGAGGTTGGGATGGTCTTGGTCTGGACATTGCTGCCCCATAGATATGCCCACCATACCCGCTGGAGAATGCTGACTGGTAGAAGAGCTGAGGGGTAGCCTATAGACTCGGAAATGGTTTACCATCCATACGTGCCCGTGGGAGGACAGCCAGATTTCAGCTGCAATCCCAGGAGCTCACACACCGACCCCAAGGAGCCTGCAGAGCAGCTCTGTCCACAGCCTGCCCACCGAGGGCATGCAGTCCAACCCACGTGCTGCTCTTGGCATCGAGCCTGCTTACGGGGAGCGGCAGGAACTAAGTCCACATTTAATATCAGACAACCATTGCAAGGCAGTCAACACTGATTTGAAAAGGAGAAAGACAACTAAAGAAAAGACAGAGAGCCCTGAGGGGCTTACTGGGGCCTACGGAGAAGAATTGCCCCAGCTCTTAGCCAGGTGGAGGGAGCTTGATGGCAGCAAAAGGTGCCATGTGAATGCCTGCATGGGGCACACTGTAGGATGCAAGGATGTGGCCGGGTTCCAAAAGGAGTTTTCTTTGTGGCTGTCGATACAGTCCCTTGATTCATGGCTGGTTTTGTTTCTCTCTCGGCTTGTTGTTTGAAACACATGTGCAAACTGGCCGGAGTTTTGCTTCTCGTACTGTTCAAGGATGATCAGAACACAAAGTGCTGTCTCATGAGTTTTGTTGACCTGATTCCATTCCAGAAATTTGCTCACATCTGATTTTGTTTCCTCTGCCCACTCTCTGTAGACAACTGAGTTTCCAGTGTCATTGGCCTCCTACGCACGCTCATTAACCCATTTCCCTCCACCTCTGAACCTACAATGCCCGTTTTATCCAATTAATGGTAGGAAATAAGTGGGGGTTTTATGACAAGGGTGTGAAGTTCCGTCTGACACTTTGCATCTTTCCAAAGAACAATGCTCTCCTAATAATTATGTTCAAATGACCATTAAGTTGGTGCTGCCACAGTTCTCCCTTCAGTTTTAATGATTATAAGAAACAGGAATGAACCTCTGCTATCTGCAGCTGCTGCCATTGTCTGTGAACTGTGCGTTGCTTCAGAGAAGTTTATTTTAGCTTTAAACCTTTTTCAAACAATGTGCAAGAGAATGAAAAAAAAAAAAAGTTGGTGCTTTTTTGTCAGCTCTCGCCTTTCCCAGATGTTTTTGGCATGAGAAATGCTACAGTACAATTAAAAAGAAGCCTCATTTTCATAAATATTTGGGAAGCAGGACCCCAGTAAAGCCCCAGGGTTCTGAGAGTGCTCAGAAAATTGTCAGTGCCGGGATGCAAAGTCTATCCCTGGTTGTATGACCATGCAAATCCCAGCTTTGTCAGTGCTAGAGTTCGGGTGTAACCGAGTACAGGTTTTTCAGTCCTATTCACACAAGGAGAAAATCCTGGCCTGACAATCTCCTTGTTTGGGGGAAATCTCTTAAGCTTTTTAAAAATGTCAGTCAATCCCAGTAATGCTTTGCACCTAGGACTCTTCAAGCAGGGGTTTCAGAGCATCTTATAATAATTTCCAGCAGTAGGAACAGACCTGCATGAGACTGAGACAAAGATCCCAAGAGTCATGGTACTTGGTCCTTGCTCTGAGTGCTAGCATTTAACTGACAGAGCATTGCCGATGGACAAATATTTATTCTCATCTCGTCAGAATTGAGTTCTTACTCAGTATTTTGACCTCAGACAGTACCAGTGCTGCATATACTACCTTTAGTGGCCATATCCAATTTAAATTGTTCTTCCCTAAATATTTTATTTCCTATGCAGGTATCTGTGGGAGTCCTGAGAAGTTCTGAACACTGGAAACATTTAGTTTAACATTATTATTATGTACATACAACTTTTGCAGCATTGTGATTAAGGTTGTGTCAGCAAGTAACATTTAAAAGCCAACTTTGGGGACTTTTAACTCACTGAAGAAATTCACTTGAGGCTAAAAGTTGGCTTTTCAAGCAGTTCTGTGGGAGTTAGCCAATATCTTTGAATTTCTTGGCTTCACTTGGCTTTGAGTCACAATGTTGCTGAAACATGAGTTTCTTATTTTCTCTGTTTAAAAACTGATCTGTTGTCTTCCACCCATAATATAAGGTAGCCCCGATTGTTAACGTTTGACCTAAAAATACTTATATGTTTCTTATTCAGGGGCAGAAAATTGGTCAATGGCAGACAGATTAGCTAAATAACCAAACCCACATTGAGCACTGTTACTTAGTTTTATTTCTCATGAAGATGGCTGATACATCTCTTTTCTGTGACAATTTATGTCATGTCCATAGGGTTGTTCATGAGCAGGGTAGGGCGTTTTGAGGATTTACTAATTCCCTGAAGGAACAGCATACATGCATTTGTCTTGCATGTGCGTGAGAGATAAAAATCCAAATGGTTCCACCTCCAAATTAAAATGTTAGGTGATGACTTGCCTACTATTTGGTTGATTTACATAGTTGGTGGTTTCAGGGGTTTTCCCCTATTTTTTGTCTAAAGAGATGAAAATGCCATGAAGCCTCTTTCCTCTGAGGCTTTTCAAGGGTTAAATTAAGGCTTGCAACAGCCCTGGGAGGCAGATTTTCAAATCACCAATTTTAAGAAACATATGCTGATGTTATACTGGAATTAGGTGGCTGTGCTCGCTGTAGCGCTGTGTATATTATTATTGGGCTGTACCTAGAGTTATCTTAAATTACTGCTGTGGCATTGTCTTTTGCTAACCTCACACCTTTTTTGGCTTAACACTTACCTGAAAGCAGGTTCTCTTTAGGGATATATGAAGTTATTCATTTTCCCTTCATGGAGCTGTTTGAAATATCCTTGAATCTTGATGAGGAGGTGTTCAGAGGAGGATTCAGTACTCTTGTGGTTACCATGAAATTTCAGGTTTACTCAAAACCACTTTGGCAGCCTCTGCCACCATCTGCCATTCTTTTTCTTATGGATCCTGGACTTACCCCCAGCCCTGCTATGTCGGTAAGCCTGAGACTGAGTGGTCTCCTCTTCAGGACACCATCAGCTATGTGCTTAGGAAATTGAGGACAGATCTTCCAAAGTCTGCACTTCCATAGGATTCCATGAAAGCAGCTTTCGGGTTGTGTCGGCTCTGCGACTGGCGGTGGTTAGTCTGAGGACTCCTACTCCTACTAAGCATGGACTAAGCTTTTATTGACCCAAAGTAGGAGTCTGATGTTGGGAAGAAATATACTGAGGGGAGAGTTTGTCTTTTGGGAACAGGACTTCCGTGAGAACCAGCAGCGATGGGAACAGCATGCAGAGGACATGGCTAGAGGGGGCTAGAGGGGGATGAGGAAGGCTGCATCTCCTAAAGATGAGGGTGCTAGGGAAGCTTCTGCAGAAGGAGGTACTCACAGGGGCCTGCAGAAAAGGCTCCAGAAGTTTAGCCATCAGCAAGAGACCTTGGGTGAGGCTTCAGCAATTGTTAAGCCCCAGAGGGAACTCCTACTACTGTTTTGATTTTTTTACTTGAAATACATTAGGGAGTAACAGCCTTTCAGCTCTAGCATTATCTGTGTTCTCAAACCCTACCACACTAGAAATGACACCTGAACTGCCTTCCCCGGCCCCATTTGCTGACACTGTTGGCAGACATACCCCCCAGTCTGCTCTTCCTAAGCTGAGGAACACCATTTTCCTTCCTTTCCATCTTTTTGCCTGCCTAGTTGCCCTTTCTTTATACCTGCATGTCTGTTCCCTTGTCCTCTCCCTCCCACAGCTCTCTCCACACATGAGGAAAGGGTTGGAGGGATGTTACCTTTCAAAAGTAATTGATGACCCTGTTTCAGTTGTTCTGCTGGAGGTCTCGCACAACACCGCTTCTTGCTGTCGAGGGAAGAGGCCAATTAATAATGGCTAGGGGCAGTGGCCATAAAGTGGAAAACAGAAGGTTCAACCTGAACGTGAGGAAACCCTTCTTCACTGTGAGGTGACAGAGCACAGGAACAGGCTGCCCAGAGAGGGGGTGGAGTCTCCTTCTCTGGGGACTTTCAAAAGCCGCCTGGACTTGTTCCTGTGTGATCTGCTCTAGGTGATCCTGCTCTGGCAGGGGGGTTGGACTAGATGATCTCTAGAGGTCCCTTCCAACCCCTTCCACTCTGTGAATCTGTAAAATGGCTTAGCTCATTAACATGGTTAGCATAACACAGCTTAAAATCACTCACTGTTCTGCAAAGCTTCGGGTGACCGTAATTGTTGCCACTATTTCTGAAAGTCCAAAATTATTCTCAATTTGACATGAACACGTTCCCAGGGGAAGCTGGAGACATGTTGGTGTTGAAAGGTGTTTCTGGAAAGAAGGGAACATCAAACACGTGAATGTTGCCACTGTAGCTTCTTCATTCTCTGACCCATGGGGAAGCAAGAGCTGCCCTCAGAGCTAGGAAAGACAGAAGAACTGTTGAGTTTCCCGCTTGGCTCATGCCCATCCCATTCAGCCAGGCCAGCACGGCTCTCACCCTGGTTTCAGGGACAGATGTGCAGGTGGCCCAGATGTTGTTACAGGGGCTGAGAGGGACCAGCTGAGGAAGCTGATGAAAACTCAACTTCATCATGTGCTGTTTTGGTGAAATGTTTACCATGGCTATTTCCTGGGATTTTTAGAGAAGGAAGGCAGCAGTACTTGGTTACTTGGTACCCACTAATTATCCCCAGTTTGAACTATGTTGTGGTAATGTAGTGAAAATCTGGCCCCTGCTGTGACATCTGCAGCCAGACAAATGACACTATCCAGCTTCTGGTCAAAGCCTATGTTTTCAATTCAGCAAATAACAGCTAAAACAGTGTAAATTCTCTTCAGAAAGGCAGAAATGTAGGAGAGACCAATTTCCATAAAGTGTTAAACGGGCCTGAAAAATGCATGATTTTTTTTCCCCCCCATAAAGATTCTTTATGGAGAGTTTGTGATTTATTTATATTATTTTTTGAGAAAGGCTATTACTATTCTGTTGCTTAATTCCATGATTAAGAAAGGAGAAGCAGCTTCCTTGTAGAAATTAGCAGATCTGAAGATTTGCAAGTCATTTGCTTTGGGGCATGTGAGGTTTTCTTCCTAATGTACACATAAGTTAATTAAAAAGCATAAGCCTTGCATGTAATTCACTAAGATGTTAGAAAAATGTAACTGAGGCTCACAAGTTGATTTTTTTTTTTCCCCAAGAAGCCACGGTGCCATATCCAAAAGCACAGCTTAGGGGATCTCACATTCCTACACTCCCAAAAGGGAGGTCAAGTGTCGAAAAGAGGAGAGATCTTATGAATATTGCAAGAATATGAGAAGCAGTGGAAAGACCTTCCCCACTGTCCAAGCTTAGATGAGTCACTCTGTGAGGGTGTAGGACTAAAAATCAGCTGTAGGTGTCAAAAGAGTTGGCTGAGAAAGGTAATGCAACTAAATGGATGCCGTGCTATGTAGTGAAATCATACTTCGGTAAATGGAAGATCTATAAATAGTTTTTAAGGCCTGAAGAATTATTAAAAGAGAGCTTAGTACCTGGTTATATGATCCTTCAAGAACTCCAGCTGCTCAATAGCTTGTTTTGGACCACAGCACAGAACCAGAGGCAGTACATTTTACAGATGTGCTTTCCCTCTTTGTGAATACGTTACTGGAGGGTATTGCAGGAGGTCGCCAGCGTACTGCCAGGCCAGTCTGTGCTGTAGGTTTCCATGTGAGGCTGCTACCACTGCAAGAAGACCCTCAGTCTGTTGGCTCAGAGCGTAGCTGCCTCCCAATTTCATCTCTGGAGGTCTGAAGTCCTCAGCGTGCCAGCAAGGTGGCAGCTGCCACAGAAACGCCCATCACACAATCCTGTAATAGGCTGACCGCTTTTCCTAACATTAATATTAATAATCCCTCTCTCCCATACGGAGTATGGCGAGGGGCAGAGCGGTTGGGCTGCCTCGCTGCAGCTACCATGGAGCACGTTCAAGCATAGTTCAGTGCTGAAAGCTGCCTCCAATTAACCCAGCTGCACCTCCTTATTAGGAGCGGAGAATCGTCTGCCATTCGACGTGATGCTAACCACAGCACTCCCGCCTGCCACCAGCCAGAGACTTTGGTGTGTCCTAGCCACATCGACTCCACAGCCAATTGGGCTTCCCTTCAAGGAGATTGAACCTCCTCCAGCCTAGATCTGCAATGAGGTTTAGTTTCCTAAAGGCATAGAGAGTAACTAGGATTAAGAGGTCTTTAGCCAAATGCTGTTGACACCAGAGGGATCTAGATGCCAAGTGGTGTGGAGCTTTTGTAAAGACCAAGTTTGTTGAAGCCAATGGGACATGGACACCAGACTAGAAGAGTAGAACACTTCTTCAGGTGCAGTTGCCTATTTACACTGCAGGTTCCCACATTGGGAGCACCTCTGCTATGATGAAAGGCTGAGAAAGTTGGACTGGTTCAGCCTGGAGAAGAGAAGGCTCCAGGGAGACGTTATTGCAGCCTTCCAGTACCTGAGGGGCTACAAGGAAGCTGGGAGGTGACTTTTTACAAGGGTCTGTAGTGACCGGACACGGGGTAATGGGTTTAAATTGAAAGAAGGTAGATTTAGATTGGATATCAGGAAGAAGTTCTTCACGGAGAGGGTGGTGAGGCACTGGAACAGGTTGCCCAGAGAAGCTGTGGATGCCCCATCCCTGGAAGTGTTCAAGGCCAGGCTGGATGTGGCTTTGAGCAACCTGGTCTAGTGGAAGGTGTCCCTGCCCATGGCAGGGGGGTTGGAACTAGATGGTCTTGAAGGTCCCTTCCAACCCAAACCATTCTGTGATTCTGTGATCTTTTTCAAGCCTGACCCTGTGTGCGTGAGGGATGTCATTCATGATGCCTATCTGACTTAGCAGGAGTGGTTGGAGCGCAGCACTGATGAACAAAGCTGGGTGCTGTCAGCCCTTCAGCCCTTCAGACTAAGCCCAATCTAGGCCATGTACCTGCACCACCAGCTCCCTGCCTATATATTAGTGTAAAGCAAGATCCAGGGTAGCTGGACACCCTGGACTGAGCTGGTGCTGGTTTTATGTCATGCACACCAGTGCTGCCCCACAGCCACAGCCATTGACTCAGGGGCTGTACAGACAGCTGGCTGTGCTAAATTATCCCCACACGAGTTATCAGAGTTTATGAGTCAAAGCTGGAAGGTCCTTTTGCAAATGGGACCTCAGCTTCTACAAAACTCAGCAGCTTTTGTAATGTAAAACTGAGGCCACTTGGCTGGGTCTCACAAAAGGGGCCTTACTCCCCTTGCACACATGCTTAGCTTCTTCCCCGAGCACAGTGAGCAGGGATGCTCCCCATCACAGGGAGCACTGATGGCTCCCTCACTGGAAAACTCATCTGAGAGCAAGAGCAAAATCCTGCTGGCGGGCACTGCCGGGGAAATGGCTCTCAGATGTGCACCTCCGCCAGGCATTTGGCTGGTTCCTTTGAAGGACAGAAACCTCAGCAGCAGCTCTCAACCGATGGGCTCCTTACCTAGAAGCGTCCTGCCATGGGAGCGTAAAGCGCTCCGCACACCCACAGCCTGGCTTCGTCCCCTGCAAGCACCACACCAAGTGCCTGGAAAGGGGCTGCCAGCCCTGCGGAGGTGCTCGGGAGTTCAGCGTTCAGGCAGGGCTCAGTGTCCATCTCCACAGCAAGAAGCTGAAAAGCACATGAAACCGAATTACTCAGATTTTCCCATCTGTGCACATGTGCTTAGCTGGTGTTAAATTATCAGTGTAAAGGCCTAGTAGCTTTGTAATGTACACACAGAAAGATTCCCACAGATTTTTCCTTTCTTTTTTTTTTTTTTATTGAAGCCAGCTGAGTAAATTCATAGGAAGTTGTAACAGGACAAGTGAAATGTATACCCACATTCCCTGGGAATCCAAATGCCTTTAACACATACTGTGTTTCATGTGAAATTTATTTTAGAAGACACCAGAAGAACATAACTTTTTCATCGCTGTGTTTTAAAGCTATCACTTTTGAATGAAGTAAGGTGACAAGAAGAAAAAGAAAACGTGAAAATCCCAGAACTTGATACCCTCCTCCCACACTTTAAGAGAAGAGATTAACTTCTCCACTTTTCTGGGTCACTTTCAAATTTATTACTAATTACAGAATAACTTTAAAATGCAGCCCCAGTTTAAACTACCATGAGCGAGAAGCAGCTGGAATGACTTAATTTACTTTGGAGTTGGGTGCTGCCTTGCATTTATTCTCTGTTTTGTCTCAGAAATGGTTGCAATCCCTTTTTGTTTAAGTAAAAACTATTTCTGTCTGTGTCAGGAAAGCTCTCTCTGGACACCGCACGAGTGGGGACCGTTCAGGGGGCTGGTGGAGCTATCAGAGTCAAGCCACTGAAGAACAATATCCATGCCAATCTCCATGGACTTAGCAGACGTGCCGTTGGTGCCAGCAGCCGTGCTGATCCGTGCGGTTACGCTGGTGAGCACCCTGGTAGTCAGCAGCGACTCACCAGTCCCGGTTTTGCGAGGCAGTGGTACCATGGCATCCTTCGCCCAATTTCTACCCCAGCTCCGCTGCCTTTTGTGCTTATCCTCATAAAAATCTGGGAGCCAGACCTCCAGCTTGTTTGAGTCAGGGGCTGATTTATGCTATCTGAGGGATCTGAAGGTCTCCGCAGTAAGGCTCCGGGGATAAAAATAAACTGAGCTGAGCTTAATGAGATTTTGTGAGATGACTTTGGTGAGCCCTGCATCGGGCACAGTAACACTTAGCTCGCAGCAACGAGGGCTGATGCTGCCTGTGCTGCCTGCAGCCAGGCAGGCAGCCCCTGCGACGCGCAGATGGGGCAGTGGTCACTGACAGGAGCAAGAACTGTGAAAAACAACATCTCCTTGGGGCTGGCACTGCCTGCTCAGAGTTTGTGATGGGGATAAATGCTCTCTTGCATTTATCTGTCTGTGGCAGGAATCAATATGATGTCCTACATCAGGACATGAGTCTGGGTTTCCCAGAAACAAACAGTTTCTGCATTCATTCTGAAATGATTTGTTACTCAGCTACATGATAACTGCAGATGCATGATGATGATGCCGCTTAATACTGCAGGAGCTGCTTCTGTGAAATTCTGCCTGCGAGTCAGCGTGCTGCTGAGCCATGAGGAATTCCTTGCCTGAGTAAGGTCTGCAGGGCTGGGCGCCAGGTGTTTTGTGGGATGGCACATTTCCAGAAGCACCCGTACGACGTAGGGATGTGTCCCGCAGCGTGCAGACAGCTAGACCTGCTCTTGCTGGTCTCCCGACCCCTTCCTCTGTTGAACTGGAGCAGGA
>NW_010233295.1:73451-86394 GCF_000690775.1 Eurypyga helias
CTGAGTTCAGGCTTCAAGCCCTGGAGCTCCTCAGCAAACGTAGCTTAGTTGGCATGTTCAGCAAACACCGATCCGACCCATTCGCCTACACCTTGTCCTTCTTCAATGCTATTGCTTAATGTGAAGCCTGATTTTGAAATCACCCCTCTTCCAAATGAGTTCAGCCCCAGCACGCTGGCCATCACATACACACCCAGCAAGGATTCCCTGCTGCCTTCCATTTAGCTCTCCATAAAGAAGACATTTAGACCAAGGGGTGGGGGGAAGAAATGGTATAAAAGCTTTAACGTGTAAAATAACTCTTGCTTTGCAGTAGCAGAGGTTCGTGTTTGGAGGCTGTAATATCTTGTTCATGACTGCAGTAAGGTCCAAGTTGCCAGGAGGATCTGCCCTGCAGATTCATGCTCTCGTGTTGTACGGCTCTCAGTTTCCTCACAGGAAGGCGGAATTGGTCCTCCAGCTCTCCCGGAGGCTCGCACGCTCCTGTCGTCACACAGGGTGTGAGGTTTCCTTTCACAGCCATGCTCATGGCCGTCCATGGAATTAGACTTTGCTGTCCATTTTATGACAAATTCTGCTCACTTGGGCAACTTGTGGTGGTTATTGGCCTTGGCTGCATTCCTTGTGTTGAGCATGTGAACCAGGAGCAAGGCCTTCAGTAGCCTGATTTTCCAGCAGTACCACTCCTCTCTTGGGGTTTATCCCCATGCCAACTCTTTCCACAATGCCTGTTCACTCTTCTTCTCACACTCTCTCCTGGTTGTTTTTCTGGACTGTATTCCTTGCACCAGGGCCCGAGTGGGACTTTCACAGTGGGCGAGGAAGATCAGCACTGGGACGGGTCAGAAGAAAACACAGGAAACAGTGCTTTTCTGCTGGAATTTGCTGACTCAGCGAATCTGAGCAGCCTCATGGAGAGGCTTTGATTTCGGCACAGTTCTGCTGGAGTGTGGTGGACTCCCTGCCTTCTCCTCTTTCATTCCCTGGCTTTGCCACCATCCTGAACAAGCCAGCTCTCCCAGGCTATCCAAGGCCATGAATCCCAGCCAGCCCCACAGCCCAGCACCAGTCCCTCTCCCTGGAGCGTTTTGAAAAGTGTAGGCTTTCCTTCCAAATCTCTTGTGAAAGTCCATTTTCCAATGAGCAAAATCCTCCCTGGGGTTGCCCAGCACCTCTACAAACTGCACAGGATGGGTCCTTTCCAGTGGGCTTGGTCCAGCTTTTGGAGGCTTCGTGCCCTGGAGGGGTGTAGGATTGGCAGGGCTCACCTGCTGCTCAGCACCACCAGCTCTCAGGCAGCCGTCGCGACAGCACTAATCGCGTTGACGGTCTGACATGGGGCTGCTCTCCCCAGAGGTGGACAACTGCAGGTACAGGCAGGGGCTGCTGCCTTCGTCCTTCCCGCGTGTCATCTCTTGATGCTTGAAACACCCCTCAGGAGGTATTTTTGCTCTTTTTTGTGGACATACTGGTGCCTGTAGCCTCTCCTTGTTGGAAAACAGAGGAGTTTGTGGGCTGGAAGGCATTTCCCCTTCCCTCTCAAGGAAGCCCTTGCCCTGGGAAGATGCTCCCTCTCCCTTCCATCTCCCTGAACAAGGGAGGTGATCAGGTCCTTTCAGGCAACAGTAAAAAATGGGCTAAACGACCTCAGACTTGAGGTCAATATGCCTTTTCTTTCTTTTTTTAAAAGAGGTCACCCCTCACCCCAGTGTCTGAGTGTGCATCCCTGGGAGAAAGTGTTTGGGGTGGCTGTTGTCCCACCAAACACAGGTGCCTGGTCATCCATGCCCTAGGAAGACCGTACCAGGTTTGTTTCTAGATATTTACTTTTCATGCAGTATTTTCTTCCTTTTGTCAAATGCTAGGAACAGAGAAGGTCACAGGGCTGATTATACTGGCTATATGCAGGCAGAATTCAGGCATCCCAGCAGAGCTCTGTCAGTGCAGTTCAGGCTTGACCATAACTCCCCTGAGCTAAATCTGTCATTTACGCTTAGTTTTCTATCCATGAAAAATATTTACTGGGGCTTGAGTTAAAGTTGCCAGATAAAGTCTTTGTTTTACCCAGTAGTCTTGTAGTTAAAGGAGCTCTCTAGGATGCAAACAGAGGTATTCATCCTAATACACTCATGGCATTCAATAAAATAAACCCTCTCCTAATGCTGCAGAGGAGCTGAAATCCTCAGGTGCTCCCTGTCTAGCTTAATAACATTATCACTGAGTTTTCTTGGCTTGTCTTCTTCTTGAAGTGAAACATGCCAAAATACTAATGACAAGGGATTTTTAAAGAGTCGGTGATTTGTTACGCTGGCAAATGGACGAGTGTGGAAGACGAGTTTTGGAAAGCTCACACGGATCGCCAAACTCCTCCAAGTTTTAGCTGAGACCTTGTAAATATGGACTGTCAAGGTTATCAGCATGGGGACAATAAACTGTTTAGGAATGCAAGGTCTTCAGGGAAGATACAGCTCTAAAATATTTGCTGGGAAGACCTTGGAGGAGGTTAGGTTTGAAACCTTCCAAAGATAAGCAGCCATAGCAATATTTATTTACATGTAGCCACCATCCCTCTTTCTTTTACAAGGGAGGAATCACTTTGCAAGAATTTGAAATAAAAGCTCATATATAGATGACTTTGATCAGGGACTCAGAAAATGCTACACATTTAAGGTTGCTGCCTAAATCTGGTGTAAAACAAGGTAGTCCAGCGGGTTTGTTTCTCTAAAGGTGTTAATAATGTCTGTTGAATGTTGTGAGGGTGGTAAGTTCCTGCCACCTCAGCCATCCACCCCACTGCCCTGGGGGACGTTGTCCTGCCCCGGAGCTGGGTCTGCACCTCCTCCCACCTCCCACCCCCGTGTCCCAGTGAGGGTGAGCTCGGCCCATGACACCAGATGATGGGGTGGGTGACCAAGGCACCGACCCACAGGGAAGGAATGGGGTGCCAGTGAGACTCTTCTCTTGCACCACCCCAGCAAGATTTGCCAGAGTCCATCTGCCAAAGCCCTCAGTGCCTGAGCTTCACTGTATAAAAAGGATTATGGAGATTTCTAGCTTGAAACAATTTTATTTCAACTCTTGTAAACCTACACTTCGTATGTCAAAACCCCTTTAAGAACACATAGAGGTTTGGGGGTGTTTTTTCTCCTTTCTGTCTTTTGCCTTGTGACATGTTTGTTCTGAGATCACCTTCTAGGCATCTTCTATTAAAATATATGTGACAAGCACCAGATCCACTTTCACGCAGCTGTGCAGTATGTTATTTTTCATGCTAATGCACTGTTACAATTCTACTGAGTGCAGTTATCTAGAGATCAAATTCGCCACATGTGCGCTGTGTTTTTTGACTACCAGGTCAAGAGCAACAGGGAGAAGGAAGCAACGCTCGTGTGTTAACTGTTCGTGTTGCCTTCGTGAAACATGGGCTTCATTTGCAGGCAGGCAGAGGAAGTTTTGCTTTGCCCCAGCTGCCCTCTTGGTTTTTTCTTTTTCTGTCAGCACAGCTGACTGCCTCATTGAGATTTAAGACCAAGCAGACTGTTATTACATGAGACAGAGTGACTGTCTGCCACCAGGAGATGATTTAATGTTATGTGATACACAACCTTACTCTATGCCCCCCTACTGTTTTCCACACAAAAATCATTCTCCAACTTGCTTTGCTGTCAGGTTTCACCTAGGAGAAAACTTGAGTCACTGACTACAGCAATGACAGCAACCAGAAGTAATGATTAAAGACCTCCTTGTCATCGCTGTGCCACATAGTCGTGGGTGAAACAGGCTTACGAAGACACGTTCAATTCTTCTTTTACCCCAAGCCCAGCAGCTGAATTCTGCCTTAGATAATGCAGATGCAATACACATCAGGATTGCATGCACAAGTTGCTAAAATAGCCCCAAATCTCACGTTATGCTATCAAAATGATTCCATGATTCTTTACAGCTACTGGTTTCTTTCCTGCAGCCTTGGCTAAGACTTGCCACTGTATGTGATGTCCTTTCTCCATTGCAGGCCACTTAGCTCATCTAAATAAGAACCAAAGTTGGACTCCCTTGGGGTGAGAGGTTTGAAGTCTTATTCATCAATTACGGCCTTCGAAGAGGAAACTTTTCTCCCTAGCACCTGCCCTGTTGCCTTCTTCAGGGAAAAGGGCACCTGCAAACTGTGTCCATCTTCTGGAGAGAGATTTATGGCTTTTATGGCTTCTACCACTTTGTTATTCCTTCAGGTGTCAGGAGAGACCTTGCCTCTTTTCCTTTCCTCATTTTCTCATGGTCTTAGATTGATAGAACAAGGCAGTAGAAACCATTTCCCAGTCTTTTCTATGACTTTTGGATTACTGAGTGTACGAGAAGATGCCTTTTAAGTTTACACTTGATAAAAAAATCATGGCTCGTTCATAAGTTAATTATTTGAGAATGTCACAATAATAAACTTTGGCTTCTTAACCTTTTCTAGAAATGATGCCAAGACCAAATCCTGAGGCTGCTTTCTAGCTACTGATTAGTAGCTAGAAATCTGACCTTTTCTGTCTATGTAGAAAACAGAGGCGGTTATGCAGCTCTCTGTGCTGTTGGAGTCAGCTTGTTTACAGCTCCATCTTACTTTCCAAGTAACATTAGCCCTTGGGTGTCTCGGTCTGTCTCTCTTTTTTCTTTTGAAGAAAGACATGGACCTGAGCTAGACTTGGAAAACTTCAAAACGTCACTACTGCTCGCAAATTAGGCTCCACCTTTGCCTCTGCTCACTTCTTGCCAGTGGCGTGCTCATTGCTGCCACGTCTGACCACCTTGGAGTAGCGTTTTATGCAAAGGCGACTGTGCCCTGGGAGACGCCGTGTGTTCTGCCGACCTCTTCCAGGAGAAGTGTCAGTGGTTGAGAGCTTGGAAAGGAGTTTAATTACATGTTTGTTAAATGTGCATGCCAAGATGTACATTAAACATCCTTCCAGTACTGGGTTGAAGGATGGCATCCTGCTTGTGGAGCAGACGGTGGTGAGGTCTGTGATGGTCGGTAATTGCAGGGAGGGTTTGTACCACCCTACGGACTGGACCTGGAGTTTATGCTGTCTGCTGTGCAGATGAATTTGTGTAAGGAGCTCCATCTTGCAGAGGAATAAAGTTGTCAGAAGGGCGCCGTTTCACCCCAAGACCCGCACTCAATGCGAAGCTGCTGTGCGATGCAGAGCTGGCAGCAGCGACTACGCTGGAGAGCTTTGTTTATCACATTGTTGTGCTCTAATGATTACTCAGCCTCAAAATTATGTATTCTTCAGGAGTGATGGGGTTTGGGACTGTCAGTCAAAATTTGTTATGATGAGTGATGTCGTTCTCATCCCATTTTAGCTAATGCCAGCGAGAATGTTCCAAAAATTGTTGTGTTTGTCATACACGTTTTACAGTTTAAAGGTGATGTCCTTATGATATTATCCCCCTGCCACTGTTGCAAAAATAGTGTCTTTTTAAGGTGTTCAGTATCATCTGATTAGCACTGAGCTGATGACAGCTTCATATTTGTCTCTGGAGGTTGCCTGGGAATTAACCCTCTGTGTTCAGCTCGCGGCGTGCGTTGGCAAAGCTGCTTCTGGGAGGTGGTGAGGTGGTACCTCAGGCTTGGTGGGCCTGTGCCGAGGAGGCTGCCTTGCCCAACATCAGCTATTCCCGTAGGCTGAGGTTTGCAGAAGTCAAGGTGCTGACAGACAAAACCCTGATGAAGTTCGCTGCAAAAATTAAAGCATCTCCCACTTGCAGCACTCTGCTGACTCCTGTCCCAGGATTACCAGCCCCAGCTCAGTGCTGGGTAAGACCGGATTTCATCAAGACCCCTCCTGTGGTCCTGCCTGCCAGCTTTGTGATGGAGATGGTAGTTTGTGGCTGAGGAAAAAGAAAAGCTGGTGGCAAGGTCTTGAAACGTCTGCTGCCGTGTGCTGAGTGGCTGTGACTCAAAGCCTCTTGGCTCTGGAATTGCACACAACTGCAGCTCGGCGAGCAGCGTGATCTCGCAGAGTGCTGAGCTGCAGCCCCTGACATCCATGGAAACTCACGGGGTTAGCATTCATCTGCACTAAAGCACCGAGAGCGGAGCCTGGCCTCTAAGTGCCACAAATGTGAAATTACTGAGCAATTTTCAGAATGTAATTACTTCCCAGTTAATCAAGTCCCTTGAAAACGGTCTGGCCACTTTTTATAACCATAACTAGTCACTTTTCTGTTACCAATATTGATTTTGGTCCTGAGTAGGTTTAGATTGTGGGTAAACCCTCAGATACTCTGTAAAATGACAGCAATATATGGCATACCTTTGGATTTCAGACCCAAACCAGTTTTGCGCTATAGGTATGATGGATTAATCACCATTTTATTCTGCGTATAATCAAAAAGTCTTTCAAGTCTCTGCTGCAGAGGAAGTCAGCGGAGCTTTCCCAGTAATGTGAGTAATGAATCTTGGCTGGGATGAGCATTTTGGAGCCACAGTTGTGCAAAAATTCAAATCCCTGAAGGAAGTACGGTAGCATGGAGGCCTGCAAATAATGGATTACAATAATCCCGCCAGGAAGTGATAACGGCATGCATAAATATTTGCCTTAGTTGATTGCAAATTATGTCCTTCTAAAAGATGTTTGTCACTGTCGTTAGCTATTAGCATCCTGTAACTGCTTTACCAGCTGTGGTGTCACTTGCCGTGAGGACCCCATCTCTACCAAGCATGACCAAATCGTGTGAATGGAATCAGACTGGGCTTTCCTAGTGTTTTTATTCTGCTGATTAAAAACAAACCAAAAGCCTGTGGTGTCAATCTGGAGTGTTTTCCTGAACAACACAGAGCGTGCAGACCACGGGGTGGAATTGTGGCCATATAGAAGTCTGCATCTAACCAGAAGCTGAAATGAAATGGGATTCATGTGCTAAGGGGGAGATTGTGTTGCCCCACGCACTGCCACCCTGTTTTCAAACGGCTTTGGGGAGTCCCGGCTGAAGGTGGGGATGGCTCCGATGAATGGAACAGCCTGCACCAGCAAACAGCGCTTGCAATTTCCCCATCAGGGTCCTGTCAAGCCGGGCTAACTCACAGCCTTTTACATCTTGCAAATTCCAAGAGGGATTAAGTCTTCATTGTCGGTCTGGTGAAGCAAGTTGAAACTCAGCTGAAGTTTTAAAGAAAAAAAGAAAGATCCAACAGTCTTCAACAGACTAGGAGAGAATGGGATTTAGAACAGAGGCACAGCCAGAAATCAATGGAGCTTTTATGGCATCCCTCCTCATTTATCTATAAATCCCATTCTTTCAGCTATTTAGGCCTTATCTCCACACTGAAGCAGAATTAGGTTTATTTTGTAAACCAATTTAGGAAAGCTAGTGCAAAGCCCTGTATAGATACCCATATTTCGGTTTAAGAGCGGCTGCAGAGGTTAAGCTGGCACCTGAAACAAAATCCCAGTTAAAGTGGTACTGCTTGGGCTTATCTGCATGGAAGATAGAGTGAAATAACTAAAATGTGAATTTAAAGTGTTTGAGGTAAAACCTATTAAACCCCTGGGTGGATGCTTTTATTCAGACATAAAGGACCCTTTACTTTGCTTGATTCATTCCTAAAGCAAATTACAGTTACTTTATTTCTGAATGAAACCTTCCATATAAGGATTTAATGTGCTTTAACTAATCTACTTTAAATTCACATCTGTAATTTCGCTTAGTTTCGTGTGTATACAAACCCTTTGTGCGTAGTCCAGGTCTGATTTGCTGGAGGAGGAAGAGGAAGGCAGAAAAATTTCCTCACTAAACTAGGTGATAATTAGTTCTAAATTTCACAGTAAAATGAAACAAAAGGCCCCGGTAACTCCAAAGCCTCAGTCAGCCGGGTTCTTGCAACGTTATCACTATATACCATTTGCAGATGGATCCCTTTGCCTGTGGGCTGCATTGCTATTTTCATCTTATTCCCTGCTGGGGATGCCTTCCAAGCACCAAAAAAGAGTTTCTGTTGTTCGAAGTATCAAAAAAAAGGCGTTTCTTGTCTTCTCCCACATTCAAGCTGTCCTACCTGAGGGCAGCGTTGCTGCTTGTAACCTGTCCTGTGCTCCGAAGTGCACTTTATTCCTCGCTCGTCCAGCTCCAGCGGGAGCTGTGTACCGTCCCTGCTCGCGGGTTAATGATCGCACGGCTCTTCTGCTCGGCGAACTTTCGCTTTCACCAACTTCTCAATGGCAGGATGTGGTTTGCTCTGTGAATGTAAACGAGAGAGGAGGATCTGGCCCAGTAGGTTTTGAACTCACTTCTGAAGCACTCCAGGGTCTTTGGCTGCGTCGTTTATCCGGCTTTTTTTTGCTGCTGTCGTTTGCCTGTGCTGTGGTGACGATTGAATGTTCATCAGAACATTTCCTTCTGGCTAGACATTAACCTGCTAGTTCAGGGGAACATGCATTTACCGAAACATCCTCTCGGTGACAGCAGTTATTGGAGGCATTACAGGAAAAGGTGCAAACAAACCAACCGAATAACCTTCGGCGTAGACAGTCATGAGTGAACCTGCCAAAAGGTACTTTGTGTTGAGTGCTTTAACACGTACCCACGTTTGTTCACGGTGTAGTCTCAGCAGAATTAAGCCGCTGAATTGATTGCTGTAGAAGATGCCACATTCAGAGATACAATACCGATTCTGTTCTTCTTTACAGGTCAGAGGAACTAGAATTAAAAGATAAGACATAAAGGCTGGTCTAAGAGAGGATTCAGGCCAGCATTTTGTATTCTTGTTCTAAGTGACAGGCATGAAACTTTGGTTTGAAGACCACAGATGCAAAGTGATGCTCCAGGCTTGTTCAGCTTGGAGAAGAGAAGGCTCCGGGGATACCTTATTGCCCCTTCCAGTACCTGAAGGGGCTACAAGGAAGCTGGGGGGGACTTTTTACAAGGGCCTGTAGTGACAGGACAAGGGGGAATGGGTTTAAATTGAAAGCAGGGAGGTTTAGAGTAGATATCAGGAAGAAATTCTTCATGGAGAGGGTGGTGAGGCGCTGGAACAGGTTGCCCAGAGAAGCTGGGGATGCCCCATCCCTGGAAGTGTTCAAGGCCAGGCTGGATGAGGCTTTGAGCAACCTGGTCTAGTGGAAGGTGTCCCTGCCCATGGCAGGGGGGTTGGAACTGGATGATCTTTGAGGTCCCTTCCAACCCAAACCATTTTATGATTCTATGATATTCCTGACTTCTTTTCCCTCTCATGGTCTGGAATTATTTGCCTGCATTTGTCTCCAACTTATCAGCACAAAAATGGGCATAATATTAAAATCTCCAAAGTATGTAAAAATAGCTAGGTTTTGGTTTTCTTCCCTTCTCTCCTGTTTCCTTCTCTCCATCTCAGGTTTTCACACTGTACTGTCTTTGTGATACTCTGAGCACCTTAAGCAATGGCAATAACCCATAGCACAGGTGATTCTATTCCTCCTTGAGCAATTAGTGACTTCAGATTTTTTACATTCTTGAAGATACATTCTTTGCAGCTGGTGCTGCACCCTTATTGTTTGAAAAAGCAATGGGGCCAAGTGTTGGTCTTCAGAGGTTCCGGAGAGCCCATCCCATAGACTTGGTCAATCCCATGCCATGTCCAATATCTGGCAGTCAAGCCTTACCTTTTTCATGGACACCTGCACCACCTACTGCTCAGTGACCTTTCTGGGTTTCTGAGTCATGTCCATTGAGCACCTTGATCTTAAAGGCAGAGTCCGTGGTGTTGACTTATCTTTGTAAAGGCTCTTTTTTCCTTTCTGATTCCTGACTCCCATTCGGATGTGCTGTGCCCACGTGGCACCTCTGACAACTTATTGAAGTTGTAACTGTTCCATATTGTATTTCTTCGGGTAGATATACTGTAAAGGCAGTCTTCATTTGACTTCCAGTGTATTGTAAATGGTTATGGGAGAAGTGTGAGACTACTCTCCACAGTGATCTGCAGAAGGCTACGGGGAAGGTGGCTCTAGGCTCTTTCAAAGACTACAATAAAGTTGCCATATTACACTGCAAGATAACTTTCTTAACAAAGGCTGCTCTTCAGTGAGCTCGGCAACATATACGTACCCCTTAGGAGAATCCATCAGATCAAAGTTTGTGTCCCAGCCTTTGAAATGCAGGTACCGTCTCAGAGAAGAGCAGTGCTAAAAGGTGTGTCTGACCTACAACGAAGCCCACAGGGGGAATGTGCCAATTTATGTCACCGTTTGTCCTGGTTTGTAACGCACAGGTGATCTAGAGATCACCTTCCCACTGCCCGTCCATGGCGCATCGCTTTCCAGGTGTTTGGACAGATGCCATGTTTCACCTCTGGAAAGATGAGGGAAACCCTTGTTCTCTGCTCTCCAATTCAGTCTCGTGGAGAGGGAGGACTGAGATAAGGGGTCTGCGAGGTGGATTTAATCTTCAGAGTGAACATTTCCAGTTCCTGTGGTCTGACTGGACCTGGGGAGGGGGAATTCCCATTGAGATCAGGGGAGGGATCAAAGAGCAGGGGTTTGCCCAAAGGGGGCCGTGGGACAGCCGTGCCGTGGGTGATTTATCACCTGCACATTCCCATAGCTGGCAATCAAAGCCTGCATGGCCAGGAGCTGAGTGTCTTTTTTTTCTTTTATTTTTTTGTTGCCAAACTTGTAAGTTCAAATAGAATTCGTGGGGGGGTTGTTTTTTCTCAGATATATCTATAGATAACTTTTCTGATTGTCTCAGTCACATGGATTATGACCTTTTCAGCATCTAATTAAATTCAAGCAATACAAAGAATATTGAGCAGGATTTGTAGGTAGGGTAAGTCAGAATAAACCCATAGAGCCAAGGATCAGGCCCATCACCCTTTCTAAAAGTCAGATGCTTTCTGATCAGGAAATACAACCTAAAAGGTCCTGATCTACCATTCCCCTAGCTTTAAGCCAGTACATTTCCATTGAAATCTATTATAACTAAATCACTACACTGTCATGAAGTTAGAGTAACACGGGTATAAAACAGTTTTCTTCCACATTGTCTTGTCTAACTTTAATGATATCTTGTGCATTGTGGTTTGAGCCAAAAAAAGCACTCCGTTCATATAATCTTTAATCAATGCAAGTTTTCAACATCCTAGTCTTTATATTACAATATTTTAATTGTTGTTTACTTTATTTAATTGCTGTTTTCCTTGCTAATTCTAAATATACATATTTCCTCTCTACTTCAAGGGTTTTGGGATTTTTCCAATCAGTCCCGTATCAAAGAACATTTACAGTCCTGTATTTAGACTTCTCATGCTTGTAAAGTAAAACCTGTGCAGCCCCAAGGCCAAGGCTCTGGCTGTGGGCTTTATGTAGCTGATTTTTTTTTTTTTTAATGTATATGCTAATGTCTTAGGAAAAGTTCTTTTGCTGTAGTGAAAATCTTATCAGAAAGTTCGATGTTTACATTTTCTGATTTGGATGAAAAGATAAAAAGTGAAGAATCTGAGGCTGATAAATGAAATTTCTTGAGCCTCTATTTTTTCCCTTTTTTTTTTCCCCCTTTGTTCTTTTTTTTTCCCCATGTTATCTCTATGAAAGGAGTGTGAGAAGAAACCTGTGAAGACCAAAAGCTTTTCCGTTTCATGTTGAAAAAACAAAAGAGCTTTGTTATTCTACTGAACATGAGAACATTTGGGAGATAATAGTTTCCTTTTGGAATTTTTATATATATATATATATATCTGTAAGGAATATCACGGACGTGAGAGAGCCCCAGGTTCCTGAGGCAGTTCAGTACTAATTGCAGTCTTTCTGTGGTATTTTGCAGGCTGTCTTTTGTTTGCAGAACTCAAGGCACTTGCCATGAAGGCGATCTTTAAGACTGTGTCTGGTGGGAAAGCACCGTGCTCATTAAGGTCCGTGACGTAAGACAGAGAGGGTCTGAGGTGCTTGCATGAGTAGAAATGGAAGTGAGCAGGCTATTAGCAAGTATAACCCAGTGATGTGGTGGGACAGAGGGGCACTCTGGGTGCTGAGGACCCTCGCTCTACACATGTATGTATTATGGGGTGTTTTGCTTTGAGCTAATTCTTCTGCAGTTGCATGGGCTAACTCATGGGCTTCCATGCTGGGAAAGCAGAGCGGGTCCAAGGGGTCTCCGGGCCTGCCTGCTCCCCTTGCCAAGCACCCCGCTGGCTTCTGGGGAAGAGCTCCTGCATCCAGGACCCACACTGACGCTGCCCAGCAGTCTCACTGCTTGCAGATGTTGTGGTTGTGCCTGAAACTGCAGTGGGGAGTGATGGGCAGCTTTCAGGAGCAGCAGAGCTTGGAGTCAGTTCTGGCAATATTGCAGCGCTAAGCAGAGCTTTGAAAGATGGGGTTGGAAATCTCTTGATAATAAACTTTCTCATGAGATTTTTGGCAACCTTTGTGTCTTGTCCCAGCTGGAAATGATATGAGAACATCTTTTCTCGGGGTATTTTGTCACTCCCAATTTCAGAGAGCAAGTGGGAAAACATTTATTCTAACATCAGGGAGGTTAAAAAAAAAGGTCCAGTAAACTGGATCCTGAAACAGAGGGGAAATTGGGGGCTTTTGTTCTATTTAGACTCTTTCACTTAGCACTCCACAGAAAGTCATCTGAAAGTTACAGAAATAGGAGGAAGAAAGCTGTCCAGACCACTGGGACATCTAACTAATCTCCTTACTGGTTTAGTTATTCCTTATAGTACACTGTCTTGTATTTTGTCAGTCTACTTTTAAACAACCCAGGAAATAAGCCTTCCACTTCTTCCCAGAGACACAACAATAAAACCCAGTAGGAATTTCTTGCTGATATCCAGAGAATATTTTTTTTCTTTTTTCCTTAGCGCATGGCCTCACAGACAAGTTAACCCAGCTGAGCTCAGCTCATGTGCTATCCATGTGCCCCTACCTAGCGCACAATGCATGAAGCTTAGCTCTACCCTATTTCATAGAATCATAGAATC
>NW_010233296.1:0-352 GCF_000690775.1 Eurypyga helias
GAGCCGCGGGGACGGAAAGGGATGGCAATCCCTGGAGAGCTTCGAGCCTCTCTTCATGGAGTGCTTTGAAGAGAGGAGAGTTGTTTTAATGGGAATCCTGGAGTTTTTGGGAGCCCCAGGGATTACAGCCCCGCTGTCTTATCTTAACCCCGCGGCCTGAGGCTGCGGCGATGGGCTCCCGGGGCCGGCACGCGGGCATCCGCTGCCCAGGCCTCCTCCAGGAGGGTTGGGATGGGGAAAGGAGACAAAGGAGCTGCTTCATCCCGCCGGATAACTCCCCCCCCTTCATCCCCCTTAATCAGCTGGGCAAACAGCGGGCGCGGGGCATCGCCTCCTTGTTAGCAGATTTATT
>NW_010233297.1:0-2664 GCF_000690775.1 Eurypyga helias
GGGCAATCACTTTGGTCCATCATAAATTATCTTAGTGCTGCTGCAGCTGAAGGATTAAACCCCGCACCCTCACACCTACGGGAAATTCTTCATTCAGTGTCCAAACAAGGCCTTCATCAAAGGCCTGGCTGGCCTTTGATGAAGCTTGGCTGGCCAAGCTCCTGGCCATCACTGGTGCCCCGTGTTCCGACACCACCTCTCTGAAACGCTCTCGCTGGGTGGCTGTTTGGGGTGGAGACCTGCCTGCCTCTCCGCACGCCGCCTCGAGGTCCCCCAGGTCGTGACATCAGCCTGTCCTTGGGGTGTTTCTGTCTGCACTGCATTTGCACGGTTTTCCCATGGTACATTCAGCCCTTGTGTGGGTTCTGCTTCTCGGAGGGAAATCCCAACACAAAGCTGAAACCCTCAGCTATCCCCCAAGGTCAGAAAGAGTCTGCCCAGAATGCCGCTCACTTGCTGGCTCACACGCAAACGGTAAGGATACGTCTGTCGCGATCGCACCTGTAAAGGTGCTCCTTGGGCACTGAGACGGGATGGCCCAAAGCGCTCAGCGTCCAGGGGCTCCGGGGCATAAGCCCTTGGTTTGATCAGCAACCTGCAAATGCGGGACAGCCCGGCAGGGATCTGCGCATCCCGCCCGCTGCCTTGCGACTGAGGCTCCTGACGTGGGCTTGAACCCACAGAAGGAGGTATTTAGTGACTTTCCATCTCTGATTTCCTGAGGGCTTCTCGTCAGGATAAAACCTTCCCAGGCACTGTCACGTTAAAGAACTGGTGTTACGGTACGGTGCTGCTGCTGCACTCTCTGTGAGGAGATTGAGGAGGCCAAACTGGACAACTGGATTTGGAAAAGGAGCATTGCAAGTCCTGCTTTAAGATGACTTTCCTCAGGTGGGTGTCTCCAGATTCACTTTCACCCCCTGAATTGCTGCTGCACCACAGAGAACTCAAGTGAGGAGGCCAAACTGGCCAACTGGATTTGGAAAAGGAGCGTTGCAAGTCCTGCCTTAAGATGACTTCCCTCAGGCGGATGTCTTCCAGATTCACTTTCACCCCCTGAATTGCCTATTAAAATGTTTCTCCATTACTATTGTGCTACCAAATTCTAAAGAGAATGCTGAGATCAAAACTATCCACCACAGAGAACTCAAGTGAGGAGGCCAAACTGGCCAACTGGATTTGGAAAAGGAGCGTTGCAAGTCCTGCCTTAAGATGACTTCCCTCAGGCGGATGTCTTCCAGATTCACTTTCACCCCCTGAATTGCCTATTAAAATGTTTCTCCATTACTATTGTGCTACCAAATTCTAAAGAGAATGCTGAGATCAAAACTATCCGAAATAATCACCGCTTTAATGAATGGAATGATGTCATTGTTTCCATCCTAATGTCTTTTCTCGTGTCATTAAATAAAATTAGCCTAAAGTATTTTTGGGCTGCATACACCAATGCAAAGCAACACTTCTTGCCCTACAGCTTTGCCATTCACCCCTTTTAGATTTTCAAAAATGGTGCCCCCCAGGTTTATGAATATGGCTCTTAATTAGGATTTAATCACCAAAGTAGCCTCAAAGAAAATCTGTTCCAGGAAAGGCATAATACAATTACGAGCCATACCTGTTTTTTCTTGAAATCAGCAGTAATGGCCTCATTAGTAGAAGCTGTATTTTCGATGCATTCAAGCTGAGGAGCAGGTGCTCTCTCTCATTAGGCCCGGGGGTATTTTTCAGACCTTGTAGCCCTGTAACAAAACAGATGTGAAGATTTAGGCCTATTTAGTTACACATTGAAGGCAGCTGTTTCCATGAAAACAGCAGTGTGGTAGGTCGCTGCAGGGCAACAGGTTCTCCTTTCAGAGATTATGTCAAAAATGAAGTTTTCAAGGTACGATATGCTTTACCACAAACCAGGACAGTCTTTGGGGGTCAGAGGCTCCTAAATGAGGGGATTGTTCAAACGAGCCAAGGTAAGATGATTCTAGATTTTATGGAATCGAGGCCTGGCACTGAAGCGGTACCTGGCGGTTTCAGACCTTCCCGTCTCCCACCGCACTTCCTGCAAAAGGCAGGTATCTGCCGGGGCTCTAGCGGGACGTGAACCCTCTGCCTCAGGACAGCGCTGCCGAGGCTCCGCGTCCCGCCATGCGCTTAGGGAGATGCAGGGAGCGCAGCGTGCCTCTGAGGTTACAGACCGCCATGAAACACGTCAGGTTCTCTGCTACAAACCAGAAAATGCCTCTGCGAGGAAACAGCGTTTAGAGGAATCTCATTAAAATCGCTTTGTTTTCTCATTTAGCAGTAAAAGCGCAGTAAAAGCTGGCGCAAAACCCCACTGTCTATCCAAACTCTGAGATGAATTTCTTGTGTTTTATACCCTGCTAGTGCTACTCCTCCGGCTTGGTCAGGTTGCTGAGAATGTGATTGTCTGGGTTTGTAAGATTACTCTTCCTGCCCCAGTAATGGGTTTCTGTAGTCATGCTAATGATCGATGCATGCTAATTAAGAGCATTTCATTTCAGACCAAGACAACCCCTGGCTAATCCTGGCGTTGTTCACCCTGCTGTGCAGAGCCTGGCCCGGGATGCTGCTCCTCACCCACCCGCCAGCGACTGCCCCTGGGAAGAGATGTGGGTGCAGGGGCTGCGAGGAAGCTGGGGGGGCTTCTTC
>NW_010233298.1:0-4542 GCF_000690775.1 Eurypyga helias
AAGATTCCTTCCAACCTAAACCATTTTATACTTCTCCCTGGTAGAAAGAGAAGGAGGGAACTGGTTTTTCCTTCCTCGCACACTGAGCCTAGCTGGAGGGCTGGAGGGTAGCATTTTTCCAGCCTGTTATTTCCTCCCTAGAAGTTTAGTCCCATTTGTATGAGGAACCCAACAGATGCGTGGGGGGCTGGCACAGCTGGAGGACTGAAAATACCCAGCGTGAACTTGAGGAACAGGAAGGGAGATGACTGTCCATTTCAACAGGGTTAAATGAGTTGCCCATGGGCAGGTTGTGAGTCATTGGCAGAGCCAGAGTTACATCTCCGTCTGGCTGAGTCCTGACCAACCTCCTCACAAGACTAAATCACACAGTAGCTGCTTAGATTTTGCTGGTACACACTCATCATGGCCAGTGACACTTGCTCTAGGCACTGGCTGCCACTGCAGATCAGTTTGAATTCTCACCGAAGAAAAAGAGAAACAACTTACATAGCCAAAGCATCGTCTTCAAAATACATCCCCATCGTTACATGGCCACTTAAGATGTTTCCTGCCTCTTCGAAAGCTTCCCTGGCTGTAAAAAAGACAAAGATATAACAACAAACAATAGAAAGAGAAGTGTCAGCTTCCTCCTGGAAACCAAATCGCTGTCTGCGTACATAACACCCTCCCAAACTGTCAGGTGGGAACAAAACGAGATTAGAGGCTCGTGAGAAATGTGTCTCATGGCCGCAGGCTAAGGGAGGAGGAACTGGCGGTGGCCCAAAAGGATCAGAAGGGAAGTTCCTATTATGAGAACAGTATTTGCTCTTTAGCCACCAGAAATGAGTTTCCAGGATCTGCACGACGGAGGCACTGATGGAAAATGAAATGTCTTCAAGGACTTAAAGTCCGTAAGTGTTCTTAGAAACAGGAGACCAATTATAAGTCTAAATAGAAATCTAATAAATCCCAGTGACCTTTTGGGAATGACTGATGATGACTTAACTGGAATAGTGCTAAGAGCCCAGCAGATAAACCAACCTCTCCCCCAAGCATCTTCTGCTTTTATGCAGTTCCTCAGAGCAGGCAGAGGCTGTTACAGGCATCCAGCTAGGATAGGGAGGATGAAAAAGGTGAACGTCTTGCAGACACAGCTCTGTGCAGCTGCAAAGAGAGGGCAGCACCTCTGCAGTCGCCGCTCAACATATGCAGCAGCTGCGAGGGTCATCATTCGCCTTATGGAGATGGCCAGGACAGGGAGAGGATGGGAAGAAAAGGACCAAGTTTGGGGGTCCCTTGATCCATCCCAGCTGAATGTGCACTGAGAGCGCGACAGCAGAGCCCCAGAATGAAGCTGATTCCAGAGCTGGTTATAAAACAGCCTCAGTTTTAGGCAGCTGGATCCATCGGAGAGGCAAGCTTTCTGAGAACATGCAAGCCATAGTGCATGAGCTCGTAAAATACAGCTACAGATCAGAGATCAAAACCCCTGCTGCCAAAGGTAGGGTGAAAACAGGGTGGATTTCAACACCACCACCCCTCCCCCTTTGTGTTGAGCAACTGAAAGCAGCACAAAAGTCTCTTCCGACTTAAGAAGTGTGAGAAATCACACTCTTGGGAGAAGTCAGGTTTTCCTGAGATGTAAGGTTACATCTCAGATGCAGCCATGGTGTGCGTTGCTATATAACTTAAATAAGATCTCATTCTGATGCTATTTAGCGTTCCTCGTAACGTTCGCCGTTGTATCGCAACCGGCCAGCCCAAGCTCTTGGGACCGGTGACTCAGACCCCGACAGACTGAGGCTGGCTCACAACCGGTCACTTTTTGGTTCTTTTCCTTTCCAGCTACACTCAGAACTGTATTTTCCACTGTGTTTCCTTAGAACCACAGGGACCACAAGCTTTTCTTTCCAAATAGCAGCTTAGATCCTTAAAGGAGTGGCTCGCTGAGGGTTCAGATGTTGTAGGAAACAACACACACAACAAAGCTGGTGACACAGCTTGGCTGGTTCGTCTTGTGATATAGAGAAACCACCCTTGGATGGGTTTGACTTGGTTGATGTTGTATTGATGTTGACTTGGTCGATGTTGGTTTCCATCTCTTTGGTCTTTGGTTACTTGATTTTATCAGTGTTGAAAGAAAAACCACCCATAAGACCAGCTGATTAGCACCACTGAGAACCTCACCAACAAACCCTTTGTGAAACTGTTGGTGGCCCAGCTACCAGAGAAAAGACCACGGGGCAGACCATCAGCCCACCCCGTGCCATCAGGCACGGCAAGAGCAGGCTCACGTCCAAACTTCCTCAGGAGAGCACTTCTACAGGCATTTAATTTAAGCTCTCGCTTGAGATGTAAGCCTGTGTTGAAGCGCTGCCCTGCAGTGTTCCTGGCTGCAGGAATTCTCTCCTAAATCAGGACGACCTTCAGCAGAGTCCAGGCTTTCATCAAGGTCATTCCTGATGAGATCTTCCCTCTATATTACACTTCCAAATTTTCAGTATTTTGGGTCTGTGCCGGACCCAGAGCCACGCGTCAGCCTTCATTTCTCCACAGCTCACAGCCAGAGGCTCTTCGCTCTGTGTGAGAAATCCCCCAAAATTCACACAAGCACTTCTAAAGAAGCTATTTACGTATTTCCTAGAAACTCACCCCACCCTGAGAGCACTGCTTTAGCTCACTGCAGGGACTGATCGTGCCCTGCAGCCCATGCCTGGAGCTGGAATCCCAGCTGCCTTCCACGACAGCTGAACGGCACAAGCCCGGCTTCGCTGCAGGATTTGGAAACAAGAAGGAATCAAACTGCCAAGATGAGGAAGGGTCTGCAGCTCCTGCAGAGTTTTTGGAGGCGGGATGTGAGCACAACCCGTTACCCCTCTAGCAGAAGGCATCTCATGAAACCACGCTCACCAGCAGCGCCTGTAGCCCTCTTCACTCGGTTTACAGCGATGCTGGCGAGCCCTGCGATGGCAGCAGAGCTTTGCACAACACAGCTCTGTTTGTAAATACTTGCTGCAGGGTTTAGGACAGTCGGACTTCCAAGCATGCTTCCCGTTTCTGCACAGCAAACCAATTTTTCTCCTCTAAGTTCTCCGAGTTTTCAGGCAAACGCTCGTTCACTGCCCTAGGAATGTCATTCACTTCTCTGTAATAGATTTTGATCGTGATTTTTCTGACAAGCCTCTTGGAGCTCAGACCCTCCGAAGGGCTTCTTAACATAGTTCTGACACTAAGCACTGGAAAAAAAAAATCCAGGGTTTTATTTCACTGGACATCTCGTTGCTCTGTTTAACTAGAAACGGCAATGAGACGGTGCGTTGCTGGTTCAGGTTAGAGCAGGAGTTCTTGCCGTGAGAAAATCACTGGAAAATCACTGGAGGCTGATAAAAGCAGCAATGTGGTTTCCCTGAGTCTAGCTTGGGTTTGGTGCCAGGGCAGCTGGCTCCAGTTTTCTGCTCCCTCAGGTCATTCTGCGTGATGCTCCAACACCCCTCAGGCTACAGGCGGTGAAAGCATCAGGTATTTCATCTCCCTTGGCATCGGTGGCTGAGTTATCCCAGACTGCGGATGCCATTCCGGACTGCAGACAGAGTGTGCCCAGAGGGAAGAAGCAATCTTGTGGGCTCCAGTCTGGAAACCTCCGAGACTCCTTGGCATGGAAGGAAATTAACTTCTATATAGGGAAGAGTCTGAGCTCACACGTCCAGCCAGATCCAGGGTCCTTCCACAAACCCCCCTCACCGTTCCCGTGTTGCCTGAGGTCCCACCATGGGACTAATCCAGGCTCCACTACTGCAGAGAGGGGAATTTGTGGAATGAGGGAAGATTTTGGAGCTCAGCTGATGAAAACCAGGGAGGAAGGAACTACAGGTTTTTGAGATCAGTAAGATCTTCTGCTACAGGCACAGACCCCCAGAAGAAGGCAGGCGGCTTAGCTGTCGGCTGGCTCAGAGAACACAGCCCAAGTGCTTTCTGGTTGGTTCCAGACATCTTATTTTGCTCTTACCCCTGAGCACAGTGGATTCCCTCTGGACCTCCTCATGTGAGAAAGTAGCTTGGTTTGCATTTAACCAAAGTTTACAGGCACAACGGAGCTTCAAAATGAAAAAATAGTTTGCAATTTTGATCTTATGACAGATAAAAAAAAATTCTCCTTTTTTTAATGCAGTATTTCCCAGGGGTAGCTGGTAGCTGAGAGTCCGTGGGGCTGGAAAGTCCTAGCTCCCCACCGTGGATTTGACTGAAGCATGACATGATGTTCCCTTTCCAGACTCACTCCATTCCCTCTCCCTTGTTAACGTGTATGATTGTCACATGAAAAATCACCGTAGCTCTCACGTCAACCTTCCCATCTTCCAGAAAGGCTGTGGAAAGCCTCTGGATCCTGGACCACAGCTATGGCTTGCAAAGAACGATAATGGAGTGATGTCTGCGTGACTAGCAGCACCCTGTGCCACAGGCAAGGGAGGAAGAGCAGGAAGATGCTCCGAGGGCTGGAGCCCCTCTGCCATGGGGACAGGCTGGGGAGGTTGGGGGGGTCTGCCTGGCGGAGAGGAGGGC